>NW_018743021.1:2433925-2642912 GCF_001683475.1 Chenopodium quinoa
CTAATTTTAAAATTTGAGCTCATTTACAACTTCCTCACAAGTCACCCCAAGATAAAAGTCTCGTAAGATCTAAAGACAGATAATTCTTCGTAGTCGACATACTGGCATGAAATAAGATACATACCCTCTTTTACAGTTCCATACAGCCAGCACAATACCTCATCAGCAAATGCTAAGCAAACCCCACCCTGTTAAACAACAAAAGACATGAATAGCAATGAAATCAAAACACATACTAGATATAAATTTCCAGGAAAATGCAGAGCAGTTAACAACTTCGAAGGTCAATTGGGACAAAACAAAGGTAATATCTCAATACAGGCTATCGGCATAAAATGTTATTTTAACCTGCCAATAATTCTTCATCTTCACTCTCTGATTTATTTCTTTGGTCCTAATTCTCTCTGTGCGAACAAGTCGGCCGGAGTCATCCCTGCACAAGGAGCATTGAAGTGAATACACTGTGCAGTGCAGGATCCAAAGTTTTCTGAAACCAAAGTCAGATCACCAATTTTACAGAAAAAACTCTGTTAGATCATAACAATATTTTCACTTGTCTACAAAATCTCTGCAATTTATGTATTAAACCCTTTCGGAGACTAAATATGCTTGTTCTCATATTTACACCAGTAAGGAGTTACACCATGAAGTGAAATCTTCTAATTTGTAGGTAAACCAAAGGTAATTCGTCAGTTATTACAACTAGGCAGCTACAAGAAAAAAATAAAAATATGAAACAGGTCTAAGTAATACAAGTGTCTACTCTGAAATTCTGAATTGGTCAGTGCAAGGCCTCCGAGCCTTAAAGGATGCAAAGAACTTTTAAAGACACATAAGACAAATTTGTATAGCAGACTTCACAATAGATATAGCATTATAGCCACATAGGAAGCTTAGTTTTGGCAAGTTATTGTAGACAATCATCACTACACGATCAAAAGTGAATATTCTTAAAGTTTTATCTATACATTTGAAAAATCATGTTCAATCAAAGATGTAAATAAGAATTGCCAAGCATAACAAAAAAAACCCCTAGTCTCTTTACTGCAAAAAGCAGCTGAAAATTTCCAAGGAAATCAGAGCAATCAATTCAACTCACCAAAAGGCATAAAAGAGATGGTTGCAAGAGCCATTTACCTGAAGCCAACAACGATATAGGGAACACCAGCAAGAAATGACTGGATCTGCAATCAGAAGGCAAATTAATATCACACAATGTACTACAAGTAGAAAGGATATAGGCAACAAATAGCTAAAGCTAAGATGAAAGGCTCCACAAACCCAGAATTTAAGTAATTTCTCTCTTTCATATCTTTCCTCTGTTCGATAATCCAACTGCAATCAATGGTCAAGTGATTTCTACATAAGAATATATAAACATAGTGAAAATAAACTACATTTACATCTATAATATTAAATATAAAAACAGCAAACCTCTCGGGATGTCTTCAACTCAACATAAAACTTCCTCCCATCATCAGGGGAGTCATAGCAATCCATTTCAGCACCCATTAATATTCGATGAGCACCAAGTTTTGTTTTGATGACAGCACAATACTCAACGTTGGCATCAATATGATGTATACCCTCTCCATCATCCCTTGTAGGATCTTCAGTTGCAAGGGTCTCAAAGCAATAACCCCAATAGCACCTAAACCAAACGGAACAACCGAAACATAACATAAAACTCAAGAGTAAACAGAAACTTTTTTTTTCCCTGTTATTTTGGTTGACCTATACGAAGCACAATATAGTTTTCTTTCTCTTGATTGACAGATGAGAAGAAACGAAATTCACAATAAACAAGAATCAGAATTATCACAAAGTCATAAAAATTGTCGCCGTTATGCATGAAACAATATCATAATTAGCCTATTTAATACAAGAAACGGCAAGAGCATGCTCATGAGAAGTAGAAGGAACCACTTTAAAATATGTACAATTAGTAGAAATGCTTATACATATTCTTTTTTTGACTTTCTAAAAAATAAGAGAAAACATCTTTTTCCTCATCATCATTCATGTCATTAATGTCCAAGACTGAAGACAGTAACAAGAAATTCTCATCATCCTTATAGCACTGAAGCATCGTTAATGTCCAAGACTAAAGACTCCCACACTCCTAGTAACAAGAAATTATCTAAGGCCTTGAATATCAACAAGGTAGCTTTCACATTGCTGTAACACTAACATTCTATCACAATTGAACAATTAAAATTGCTCTATAGCAGTCACATGTTCACAACTTCACCTCATTTTAATCGCTTCCCGTAACTTCTGGGCATCAATGGGTATCAAAACCCTAAAACATCTTATTTACCAGCAAGTTCTTATATATCAACAACTTGGCAAGAGATGTTATCATGTCAATAACTTCATACCAACTATCAGAGCCGACAAATTAAAATATACTTCATCTGTTTTATTTTACTTGCAACATACCCTTAAAATGCATGCCACAACATGTTGCATATAAATAAACATACTTCCTCTGTTTTTTAAATTGGACCATTTGCATTTTTGTGATGTTGCATGTTAATTGCACCATTTCTAAAATTGACAAGCCTTCATTCACTTTTTGAATGTGTTCACACTAAATACCAATTCTATCCTAGTAAGCATTTGATAATAACCATTGTTACCCCACCTTTTCTCTCTCCCTTCTGTTTGCATCATACTATCACATGGGTAATTTTGGTTCTCTACCTTATATTATTTTTACTACTATTATATTTGAGTCCACACCCAATGGTGCAATTTAAAAAACGGAGAAAGTATTAAAAAAACCAGAGGAAGTAATAGATTAACCACAAGAGCAGCACGAACTCGTACATTCTCTCTCTCTCTCTCATAGCTCGAAATCCACTCACGAGTCACGATCACCACTATATATCAGAATCCAAGATTTCCAGTTAAATATCAATAGAGAATTGAAATTTATCTTAAATACTTAGCATATCATTTCAACCCCCTTCATGATTTGTAAATCTATGAACAGCATCAATAGAAAGCACTTATTTTATAAAATACAAATCAGATAAAACTTAAAAGACGAAAAACAGCAAGAGGGCAAGGTAAGAGGGAAAAAACATTATTTTACATTCTGCGATCCAATTCTGTCTTTGGCCTTTCTGGTAGTTTATGGACATCAAGATAAATAACCCCCTTCCTTTTATGTACTCCCATTTCCCAAGGCTCATTCCTAATATAAGCAGTGGCCAGAATCTGCACAATTGGTGAAAGAAGAGAAACGTTAAGCTTCAAAATGAAACCAAGAATTAATCCAGCTAGACTCTAAGATTAAACATGTGTGAATTATATCCAGTGATCTCCCAAGTCCCAGCTAAAGTTACCCTAGAACAACTTATGCAAAGCACGAACTAAATCATAGTGTAAAATCACGAACTAAATCATAGTGCAAAATAAAGCAGCACATTATCTTACTAATATTGGAGAAATCACATTTTACCTTATTTAGATTGTTCCGATACGTCTGCACAAGACCAACAAAAAATTTCAACAGAATCAGAAAGGCAAATGGTTTATGGAAAATTTTCACTGCCATGGAATCCTTCAGAACAAGATAGTTGTACTTACCACAAAATGCATATTCTCTAGAGGAATTCTTTTATGTCTTATGCAAGCAAGAAGATCACCAAAACCCTGAGAGCCCAAATCTGGTTTAAGAACAGTTGGTTAATTTTAGAGCATGATAAGCATAAACCAGTATTGACTATTGAGACACAATACCCCAATGGCCAACGAAAGCCGTTCCTCCCACATTTCCACTGCTATTCTCATCCCTCACCTGCCTTCCCCCCCCACACACACACACACCTCCAACGCCCCCCCCCCCTCCCCCCCACACACACCTCCAACGCCCCCCCCCCCCACACACACCTCCCAGTCTTTCTCTTAATTATCTATAAATAAATTAAGCATTCTAAAATTTTCTTCAATGCATATCTAGGATACCTTTTTTCTCGATGAATGTATCAAAGCCTTCATTCAGATCTGCTCCAACATCTTCACTGATAAGTCGCTTAAAAAGCCTCTAATAACATACATGCAAACAATAGGACAAGAGTTCACGACCTATGGTGCTAAAAAGGCATAGTAGTTGGAACATAATCACATAATTAATCTAGATGGCTTACCAGGCTGCGATCATCAAAGAAGACCTCACCAGTTTCCAGACGACTATAGCAGGCAAATTCAGAAGGCTATTTAATCAAATTGCCACTAAGCTGTATTAGCAAAGAGTAATTAAAGGCAAATGATCATTCACATGACAATCATCAAGCAATCACCAAAGCCAGAAACTGATAGATAATTAGAAATTAATAGCTATATATCCAATAAATTGCACCACACCCCCAATGAAGAAATAAATACTTGGTTTCCAGATAATAACATACCGAAGACAGCACAATCTTCCCAAAGCCTAAAACTCCAGCTGAAACCTAATAACTAGCAATCTAGATATGGTGTACCAGCCAGCAACATAATCTAAATTCACCAAGCCAAAACACTACAAAACTTATAATTATACAGAAATTCATGCATCTTAAAACAAGCATCAATTTACCTCTTGGAACTGTATAGGTCTTCTTGAAAGTGTTTCCTCACTACTTGTAAACATGAGCTCAGAAACAAAGCGTTCATCTCGTATAGCAGGAGGAAATCTGGGGTTGAACCCATAGTTTTGTCTGGGAGGATATCCAGGACGAGGAAGGATACCAGCACCTCTATCATTTTGCCATCGTCCACGGCCACGACCACGACCACCTCCACCTCCATCTTGGTGATGGTTATTTCGAATCGGAGGCAAAACTGCAGAATACAAAGCCTTCAACAAACCAGGAAGTAAAGTACAGAAATGAAGAGAGAAATGAAAAAGATAATAATCAAACTCCTAACATCAAGCAGTTACAGGAAACTATACTCAAAGCTGTGCAGCAACTTTGAAACCATATAGCCAACACATATAACATGGCAGCAAAGAGGCTTACTTATTATTCACCTCATACTAAACGACATGCTCAGACAAAGTAAACACTCATAAAGAATAAATATAATACACCTTCATTTCCCTGAATTGATATTATTTAATAACAATTACACTACACTAATTCTAATCAATAGTGTTGCAGCTTGAACAATGGGCACAAAGCAAGCTGGAACGAATCACATTCTGCGATACAAGCCCCATTGCAGCTTGATTGTAGATGTCCATAAAAATACAGCCACTATTTGACCTCAATTGCAAATTTTAAATAAAAACAGACACAAATGAATGAATGATGTATATACCCACATCTAAACATTCATAAAACGACAGTGGGCAAGCATCAAAACCTATAATTGAACTAACATCAGCAATACCCACCTACAAAAAACACTATATTTCCTCAATTTGAAACTACATACACAGTTACACAACAAAAGGGAGATTACCCATACATTAAAGCTCACTACACTATAAACTGCAAGCATTAAAACCTCAAATTTAAACAAAAAACACCAACACTCACCAGCAAAAAAACCAACAATTTTCTCCAAATTGAAACCACAAACAAACAAAAGAGAGATTACCCACATAAAAAAACCTCACTAACTATAATAAGCAAGCATTAAAACCTAAATTTGAACCAAAATTAGCAACTCCCACCAACAAAAAAACCTTAAATTAATTCAGAATTGAAGAAAAACTCAAAATACCAGGAACAGGGTGAGGGCTTTTAGCTAAAGTTTTGCAATAATCTTCATTATCAGGCCCAAAAAGATCTCGTTCATCATCTAATTCATCATCATCATCATCAGGTTCATCCCCAAATATATCCCTAGCAATAATCCTACTATTGGACACTACTTCTTCTACACCACCATTTTCTCTCTCCTCACTCGCTGCGCTACTACTCCCGCTGCCGCTACCACTACCACTGGAAGAAGATCTTGATCTTGAAGACGATGAAGAAGATGAATTTGACGGCGAAGATGAGCGAGACGAGTCGGAAGATGATGAAGGACGAACACCCCCACCCCCGCCATCGCCGCCATATTCCTGTTGCTTTGGTTGTTCTTCTTCATTGTCTTGGGCGTAATCTTCTTCATCATCATCATCCCCAAATAAGTCTAAGTCAGGTGGAAATTCCATTGAAAGGTGAATTTGAAGGTTCGTAAATCTGGGTTTTTTTTTTCTGAGTTTTTGTGTGAGAGATTTTTGGGTTTGAAAAAAGGGATTTTGTTTGAAATTGTCTAATGGGATTGCAAAAGGGCAGATGTTATTTGAGCCCTAAATTTCTAAAGTGAAGAAACAACATTCCTAATTTGTTAAAGAATAAGGGCAGATTATATTTGAGCCCTAGATTTCTTAATTGAAGAACAACATTCCTAATTTTTTTTTTTTTTTACGGGAACATTCCTAATTTGACAATCTAATATATATATATATAAAGGGGAGTTTTTTCCCGAGTTTGTAGAGAGCCACATAAGATCTAATTTTCTTAGTGTGTCATGTAAGATTATAAATTTTAGTAGTAACCAATTAAATAGGAGATTATTAAAATCTTTTATAATTAAATAATTCAAATGCCACGTAAGCAAAATTGGCGAATGAGATTTTCCAATTTAAATTAATTAAATATAAAATATTATCTTTTGATATTAGGAATTTTATCTAAATATATAACAAATTTTAACACATATATATATGTATTAAAAAATTATTTTTAAAAATTCAAACAAACCGTGCATCGCACGGGCTTCATCTAGTATTGATATATAGCACACATGTTTATCTCAACCTTCTGTTAATAAAATTGTTAATTTGTACTGTATTAGGGCTGTTCATCGGTCCAAGAACGCTTTGGACCGAAGGCCGGACCGAAAGAACCAGACCGTTTTGGACCGAATTAAGAATTTTTTTTAAAAAATACTAAATTTTTAATTAAATTATGGAAAACATGAAAAAAAATAAAAGAAAAATTATATTTTAACGTTATTTTTACGTCTTTTTATTTTTGTATGTTTAGTAAAAAAAAAACTTAAAAAGTTAATGTTTTCTAAGCTTATTGAGGATAATTTTAACCATTATTTAAGGTTTCACGCATATTTTTAATTAAAAATCGGTTCATTTCAAGACCGATTTTTATAGGGTTTTGGACCGGACAGGACTGAAGACATGAAAAATGAATTTTAAGACCCGAAAATCAGACCGATTAATTCGGTCCAGGGTAGTCCAGTCCTTTTTTTCAGTCCGGACCGATTTATGAACACTCCTAACTGTATATAACTAATTATGGATTAATCCATTATAAGTAAGTTAATTTAATTTCGGTGCTATTTTAAAACCTCTTGTTTTTTAAAAAAAATGCGTTGAATTTAATGATTGGTTAGATTTTTATAGATCAAACTATTTGAATTGAGATAGTTAATTCTTTTCAAGCTAATATACAATAGAAATTTGGTAGTAATTGTTACACCTGAAAAACGTAATTAAGAACTTGTTTAATCTAATGGTATGCTAAGCAATCATTCTCACAATAGATTACTAAATAAATTTTACAAGTAAAAGATAATCTAAAATGTGCACTAAAAGATGCTCATAAATTTTTTTAGCTCAAAAGTTGTGCTCATTAATATCCCAGAGTTCTCACTGTGCTAAGCTTTCCACTTAGCTTAACGATCTTAATTGCATTATAAAAATATTTTGGTAACGAAAAGATAGCAACATTCATTAAGCTACTCCTAGCAGCCATCTAAAAACACCATCCAAAGTATTAAAAGAAAATAGTACATACATTATTACCAGAAGACAATTAAACAACACATCAAGCTACTCTTATCGACCATCTAAAAACATCTCCTTGCATAATCCCCTCAAATGTTGTTCATGCTTAGCAGTTAGTAGTAACCAGCTATCCAATCATCGACGGAATGAGGCTCATCAGACTCAATGTTAAACTTGAAACCATAAGTTGCGAGCTCCCTTAGATGACGGTTGTAAGATACGTAACACTTTTGGACTAACCATAGATATGATGGATCGGTTTCGCTTGTTGACAACAACCTCCCTACATCTTCTCTTCCGAATTTATGGGGTGGAGGAGCACCATTACATGCTACCCCTAACACTATTATTGCAAAATGTTGCAACTCTTTATATCGTTCCCCATACCGCTTCCACCAATCAACTGCATCAATTTAAACCACATCATGTAATGCATGTCATCGCTGTGTAACATCTTTTAATATATAAATAATATAATGATATAATGAACCCTTTAAATATAATGAACCCTTTAAATATACATAATTAATACCTTCAATCGATATTAATTATGTCACGTTAAGACTGAAATTTGAACACTTAATGTGATCAAACAAAGATTGTATAAAGAATATACTACTTCCGGATCTTATTCCTTTGTTGCAAGTAATAAGAACCGGAGGTAGTATATACAGGAAGTAGTGCATACCTGGAGAGACATTGTGTCTTTCACGCAAACCAATTTTGAAATCTCCACGGGCAAATTCATATAGATGCAGCTGTTTCATAATAGTTTCTTGGGTTTGTGCATCATCCACAATTTTGTGTATAGTGTCCCTAATCCCACCCTCTACTTCTTCATCATCAACAACAAAATTATTACTGTAATAAAGCTTTGGATTTAGAAAGTGACCTGCAGCATGAAGTGGGGAGTGCAACATATTGTTCCAAATCTCGTCTATTATATCCCAAAAAGGCATATACATGTTAGATTTCTTAATATCACCCCTAATTTTTTCCTTCATTTCATCCATTCTTTCATAGATATTACCCATTTGAGGGTTATCAATATCAATGTTTCCATCATTGATTAAGCAAAGCAGGTTAACTATAGGCTTGCTTCCTTTGACAGCAAGACCGACTCGAGTCCAGAATGTTCTGTCCCTCAGCACTAGCTCCTCGACTCTCATACCTCCCAATGATGATCCAAAGCATGAGTTTTTCCATTCTTGTGATGTTAGCATTTTCTCAAGATGTTTTCTCCAAACCAGCATATTCTCAAGTGTCAGAAAGGGTGTAGCTTCCTTAATTTTACTCGACTTCACAAGGTTCGAGTTTTGATCAAGTTCTCCATTACTAGCCTGCCTTAAGAGGTCCAATATACAAGGATCACTGTAAATAAGCCTTGTAACCATCTTGGCTTGCTCGATGGTTTGCCTCACCCAGGCTATCGCCGAGGCTACCCTCTCTAGCATCAGAGTCACGCAATATGTGGCGCTGATGGACCAGAACATCCAAGGGTATTTCTCCTGAAGTCTTTCTCCAACCGTGTCTAGCCATGGTGACGCAGTGTAGGATATAACTTGGAGCACATACTCCGGCCTCAAACCAAGTTCTGATTCTGAAAAAATACTATCAATAACTGACAGCATCGCCTCAGCATCATTAACAGCAAAACTCACATCAATTGATTTCAGATAAACCACCCCAAGTGGAGAATCGACGATTACATTTAGATAGGTTCGCCCTGTCATCTCCTCAGTCCACACATCTAGGACTAAACTACATCTTACAATATACCAGTAGTAACTTGTACTTTGCACCCATTCTCGTAACGAGGAGTACTCTTCAAACAGGATATCAACCTCGTCTCTGACAGTAGCTACATCAGACTGATGCAGAGGTCCTCTGCCACCATCATTAACCAACTCTTGAAAACTTTCTGTTACAACATTACGATTAAGGTTGTCTTCAAAGAGTTGTAGTGTGCGTTGACATTCAGGCGGTGCCATACTGCAGGAGCTGATACTAGAATTAACAGCAGGAAATGGTCTTTCAATCTGCTGCTGCTGCAGTATAAATGATAAGAAAGATTTGATCAAAGATTCTGAATCATCCTGGCACAGAACACCACTTACATCAGGATTTTGCTGCTGTTTTGCCTGTTTGTAGTTGTCGTCGTTGATATCCAGCATTTTCCCTTTGCCTTTTTCACTAGGTGAATAAGCTCTCTTCCGAGAAGGCTCATCCGACGTCTGTTTGGCTTCGCCATGATCATCCCTACAGTCCATATTTAGTTGTTTTGGTACCTAAGGCAATACATAACAATTAGTTAAAGAGTGTGTGTACTGAAAGTTCATAGAAGAAAGCAGCAACTTATAAGAGCTAACTTATAGTATGCAAGTAAAGAGCCCAACTCATGTCAAAAAGACAACATACAGATTGTCAGATTGTAAATTGGATATAACAGCAGCTTTTAGAACCTTTTTAGAATAATGAATGTTAGTAATTTATATGCATATTTTATTAAATCGGGAAATATTAACACAGGGTAATAATGATATTAACCTTTTATGAAATTATGATGTGTATTGTGTAATAATGATATCTATGATACAATACTTGTTTTCAAGTAGTGTAAGAAAATAGATAAATTTTGTACTACAAACATGTTTGACTTGTTATAACTTGCTTGTATCTATAATAGACAGACTTTTTTGTTAGAAAAGAATGCTAGGCATAACAAACCCAACCACCAACCTTCGATTAAAACATGTTTGCTCAATGGTGGCTCTTAAACTAAAAGATATAGAGAGTTAATTTTTGAACTTTAATAACTTGTAATAGATATCTAATTACTAACAAATAATATAATCGGAACGATTTTTGAACTTTAATAACTTGTAATAGATATATAACTGATAACAAATAACATAATCGGAACAAAGTTAAGTTTAAAGCAATGAAATCAATCAAACCCACTTAACTCTTGTAAAAGCTTGTTACATACAATTAAAATATGATAGTTAAATAATTAAACACCATAAGGAAATAATATGCGAGTTTGATCTACAGATTAAATTTACACAAACTTATATGAGTCAATAGATACAAACAACATATTATTATACATGTACAATATATGTACAAAAATAATATAATTAAAAAATACGTAGCATTTTGAATTAGTAGTTGATAAATTGTGATTTATAAAAAAAATTGTAATGTATGATTCGAGCATTAAAATTTAAGGTCTCGATAAAAATAAATTTAAATATGAACTTTATTTAATTATATATGTAGTAAAAATATCTATGTTAAATTAAATTTTAATTTTAATTTATTTGAACTTGCTTGAAAAAGTTATTGGATCTACCATTTGACATAATACGCTTCTAATAGCTCTTACAAAACTTATAGTGGTCAGACCCCTATGAGCCTCAATGAAGATCATCTCCCAGTCGTGCTCCTACCACTAGTAACGTAGCTTCAACATATTAATACACGTTAAATTTTAACGATCTAAAATTTACGAAATCCGATTAGATTTTTTCAGATACTGAATTCGCGACGACTAAATGTTAGGTTTTTCACATTAAAAAAATATAACATAAAAAATTTCATATGAAATTCGACAGATCTACTTGTCCGTCGGAAGCTGTCCATAAAAATTAGCGGGTTTTTTTTTTTGGGTAGTAAAGCTGAATATGGTTTGGTCAGACTCTTTTTTGATTTTAAACAAGATCATAAATCAGTGAAAAAAAAATTCAAATGAAAACCAAATAGATGGTCTTTGATCTGATCCGGAGTCCGGATTGATCTGATTAGATCTAAAACTTTATCCAGGACTTATCTTTACACGATTCTTACTCAAACTAACTTGATCAAAAATTTCATATATTTGAAAATTTTTCTTATGTTTTCACTTCAATGAAAGCCAATTCATAAAAAAAATACTTTTATATGAGAAAATCAATTGATAAGAAGGAAAAAAAATATCATTAACCTGAATGTGTAGTGTCTTAAAATTTCATTGGGTTTTAGGTAGGGTTGGGAATCCCTGGTTCGATGTGATAACACGACCCGAACTCGGCCCGAAGTTACTGAGCGAAACTTGAACCCGACCCGAATCAAACCCGAATTTCGACTCGATTTGATCCAAATTTCATATTTCGTAATAATATTAAGTTTTAAACTATTTCTGATAGTTTCTCATCATAACCCGAATTCTGACCTGAACTCGACCTGTTGTCTCGAATTGCCACCCCTAGTTTTGTTTTAACGTTTTTTCAAAAAAAAATTGAAAATATATTAAAATCGAGTATTTCAAAACAAAAGTTCTCAAATCCAATACGATACATCTATTTATAATAATAATTAAAAAAAAATACGAATTGGATATCCTAAAATCCGCATCGGATCCACATAATCACGAATCGGATCGAATTTCTTTGAAAATTAAATAAGCCAACCAAAAGAAAATGAGAAATAGTTTTCATGACTCCTTGGTAAGTGAGAAATCAGATCCAATTGACCTTTAAGGGGTACAAAAGATTCTATCGAATACACAATCAAACATAAATTACGGTAACATTTTAAATACTACATTTCTCACATCTCAAATTAAAGATGATAGATTAAAGGATTTAAAGCACATATATAGAGAGAGGAGAACAGAAAAAAATTAAAGAGCCAAAAGTAAATTTTTTTTTTTTTACCTTTACTTCAACAACAAAGTTGTATTGAGAACTTGTCTTGAAAGAGAGCAAAAACCCTAAAATAGTTAATAGAGAAAATAAGGACTTGAGAGCAATGGTAGCGGAAATGAAAAAAAAAAATATTAAGATGTGACTTACAGGAAAAAGAAGAAATAATGTGCTTTTAATGTGACAAGAATAATAGAAATATGGTCAAAAGAGAAATTTTTCTCAAATAATGTAACAGACAGCAATAATTATATAGCAAATTTTTCTTTTATGCTAAATATCTTATCGGCGATGGTAATAAAATATCTTTGAATGGAGGCGAATCATCAACAAAATCAAGCAATTATAGTAGAGTAAGCAAATATTTATCTGCGTATCTTTTTACTTACCACCCTTTGGTTCTATCCATATCCAAAATTATAAAGCGGAGTCACACTTGTTTGGTTCTGCCGTAATCTAATTAGACCGTGGAACTAAACCCTAAGCCTTTGATCCATGTATAATTCAAAGGATTATTCAAAGTATAGTTAATCTAAAGGCTATACCTTTTAACTGTGCTTGTTAGCTTAGTACGATTATTGGATCCAAGAATCGCATGTGTAATCTCATTATCAGATCAATCAAAATTCCACTCGCATGATTAAATGTGCCTAGAGTGTGCTAGCTTAGTACATCGAACAATTTTCTCTAACTAAAATTTAGCGTTTAGATTTGTGTTCTTGCTTTAATGAAGGATTGAATATTAATTTTAAATGTTGTGTGTCAATTTAATTCACAAGGGTTGTTTTATAATAAAGTACACCTACATTTAAACCTAGTAGTACTAGAAAAGTTGTCCATGTAGGACAACTTACCTCACGCATTTAAATCGAGGGATCCATGTAGGGGGCATGTTCCCAATAACCTGTGAGGTTGGGAAGCCTTGAGTTTTGCAGCCCCATGCGCTCACACTTGTTGTTGGGCCTAGTGCCACATGTAGGCGCGTTTGCATTGCCTTGTTGTACCTTGGCTAAGCTGGCCTCTAAGGGCCTGTTCTCATTGACTAAACTCAGCTGAACTGAACCGAATATTTTATAAGAGAAGGAAATTAGGAGCTGAACTGAACTGAACTGAACTAAACTGAGTTGAACTGAACTGAATTTCAACGTAAGAGAACAGGCCCTAAGGCCTTGCATTAGCGCAACATCGCATGCATTCCTCGCCCCGTCCTATGGTCATTCATCAACTAGCATTGACGATGCGTGTTGGACTTCACGTGGCTAATCCCAACGCCCAACATTATGATCTAACTAAACTTTACGTTAAAATCTAACTAAACTTTACGTTATGATCTAACTAAACTCCACTTAATCGACGTCTTTGGGCCTTTTGCTCAATTTGTGTATTGATTTGATTTCGCGCTTTGGGTTTGACTTGATAGGCACATTCAAGAATAAGTTGTGACTACTATGAGACTAATTAAATATTACTCTCTTTTTTACAAAAAAATTACTCTTATGGATTGGAAGCGATCTTCAGCTAGACATTCTGATCACTTAATGTTACTAAGGACATGTTCTCATTGACTGAAATTAGGGGTGTCCGTTCGGTTTTCGGTTTGGATTTAGTCCAAATCCGATCCAATCCGAAATATAATTCGGTTTTCAATTTTCCAATCCGATCCGATCCGAATTTCTCTCTTGATCCAATTCGATCCAATCTGAATTAAAATCGGTTATTTGGATCCAATCCGAAAATCCAAATTATAATACATTATCTTTTAGCGCCTAATACAATTATAAAAATAAAGCTTTACTATAAATAAAAGTCTTCAAAATCATGATTAAAATACATAGTTCAACGTCAAGTCATTAATTAATACAAAGTCTCTCTAATTTATTTTATGTAGTATTAAGTATTTGAGCTAAACTTCAAAATATACAGAAATCCATATTTATACAAGCTTAATTTTACAATTCGGTTTTCGGTTTGGATTGGATCCAATTAGGGTCAATCCGATCCAATCCGAAAATCCGAATTTCCAAAAAATCTCAATCCGATCCGATCCGATTTAAAGTTCGGATCCGATCCGAATTGATAATTCGGTTTGGATTGGATTGGATTTCGGTTTTTATCCGAATTATGGACACCCCTAACTGAAATGAGCTAAACTGAATAAAATATTTTATAAGAGAAGGAAATTAGGAGCTAAACTGAACTTATTAGAGCTAAATTGAACTGAACAGAAAATAATCGTATGAGAATAGACCCTAAATAATAAACTTCATAATTATCGAAATTAGGGATAACAGTGGATCGGATCATGGACCCAACTCGAAATAGTGGATCCAAATATGTTTTCATGAATATAGGTTTTCAAATTTTGGCCCCAACGAATTCATGTCGAAAAAAGAGAAAACAAATTTTGGTACCCAAATCCTTTTACTCGTTTCTTTATTTTTTATTTTTTTATCCTCCATTTTTTAAGTTTATACCATTTGACTTTTACACTAATTATGATAAAACATGATCAAGTAGGATTCTGTTTGAATTGAATTGTCTCAATGTATATTTTATTAATATCCACTTTTGATAATTTTACAATGTCGAAAATTTGAGATATTAATATATTTTGGGAGACGATTGGTTGTTGGCTAATACATTTTGGGTTCTTAGCTGATACAATATTCATATCAGTCATTCAAATAAACATATCAGCCAATTGATGTCTGATATCCGTCAACATTAGAAGTATATCAGGTATTAATAAAAAAAAACGTATTAGCCAACAAAAAGAATATATCAGCCAACAAAATATAGATATCAACCAACATGAAGAATATATCAGCCAACAAAATGTACTTATCAGCCAACAAAAGGAACTTATCAGCCAACAAATGAAGCATATCAGCCAATAAAAGGATGAAATCAGCAAACAAAGGCAACAGGTAAGCCAACAAAATAAATATATAAGCCAACCAAATAAAACATATAAGTCAACAATTAAAATATACATATCAGCCAACAAAATGAATATATCAACTAACTAAAGAAATATATAAGTCAAATAATGTCTGATGTCAGCCAAAAAAAAAACAGCCAACAAAAGAAATATATTAGCCAACACAAAAACCATATCAGCCATCAAATAAAACATATCATCCAACACATAAAACATATCAGCCAACAAGTAAAACATATAAGCCAAGCCAGCCGCACGAAATTTGCCTGCGGACGTCCGCAAACAATAGTTTCTCTTATTTAATTTGATAAAGAATAACAGAAGAAGCATAAGTATTTGTTAAAAATGGGTATAACCATCATGAGTAGGCAAATTTGTGTTACGGTTCTATCTTAAAAATTTACCAACTCGTTAAAAAAATACCAAACTTGTAGAATGGAGACAATAGATATTTTTTGAGCCTTAAATACCTCAAATGTATACATATATACTTCATATTTGAAAATGTTCATACAAAGTCAAAGGGTTTGAACTTGAGACCAACAAGTCATATAACTAATATATAAAGCTAAACTTTTATCCAGGTCACGAGGCAACGATAGCAACGATACTTGGCGTTTCAACTTTTTGCCAAATGTCGCGCCACGTTGGATAGATTTAAATAGACTTCGTGATAAAAAAAAAGTTAGTTTAGAACTCTATTTGGATAGAATTTCACATTTATTTTATTTAATTTATTTTTACTACTTTTTAATTTTTTTTAATTCTTTAAACCGAACATTTCCACCAACATTATTATTAGCCATTATATGCCTACTATATAGCAAATCGTCACAAAAGCACATTAATTCCTAACTAATTTTGTTTCAATGATGTATTTTAAAATTTGATATATAGATTAAAAATTTATCTTAAAATTCAATAAACAAACTGGACATTGCACCGGGCACAAAACTAGTAACTAATATATAAAGCTAAACTTTTAGCCAGGTCACGAGACAGCGACACTTGGCGTTCCAACTTTTCGCCAAGTGTCGCGCCACGTTGGATAGATTTAAATAGGTAAAAAAGTTAGTTTAGATTATAATTTTATTAACCATTTTCGCCAATATTTCAAATGCACAAATTTAATTATAATTTTATTAAAAAAATTATTACATTATAAATTTTTTTATATCATAATATTTTTTGGATGAAGGAAATCGTTCAAAGCGTAAAACATACATTTATAATAGGTTAATTTTCAAATTACCACCCAAAAATGTAACCATTTACAAACTAACCACCCGTTTAATTTTTTATTTTAAATTACCACCCTTAAATTAAACAAATGCTCAGATTACCACCCATTTCAAAAATTCCAGTGGATTTTCCGTCTGTAGGCCTCACCTAACACTTATTTTGATTATTTTGACTGATTTTTTCCCCGATTTTTCTCTTTAAAAATGCTCTCTATACTTTAATTCATATTTCCTTCACCAAAGTCTACCAAATTTCAAAGAGAAAATGTGAATTGAAGTTAGGAGAGCATTTTTAACGAGAAAAATCGGGGAAAAAATTAGTCAAAAGGATCAAAATAAGCGCTAAGTGGGGCACACAAACGGAAAATCCACCGGATTTTTGAAATGGGTGGTAATCTGAGCATTTATTTAATTTAAGGGTGGTAATTTAAAATAAAAAAAATTAAACGGGTTATTATTTCGAAAATGGTTACATTTTTGGGTGGTAATTTAAAAAATTTCCTTTATAATATATACTAATCGGTTAAAATAATATACTTCACAATCTAGCAAATCGTATAAAGATTAAAAATTTATCTTAAAATTCAATAAACAACCCGGGTATTACACGGGGCACAAAACTAGTTATTATATATATTTATTTATATTATATAAGTCTTACCACCTTATTAACTAGTTCCAAGCTTGCCAGCAAGCGCTTGTCTGGGCTCATCGGAAGAACTATGAGAGAGTTAAGATTTACACTGACTGCAATATTAGTGCATAGCTTACAAACTCCTGAGCAAACAGATATTGGACTCCGGTGGAAGTTAGGAAACTCTTTTAAGGAGTGTATCATTTGGAAGGAAGGGAGGGAACAAGTGGCTAGAGCCCATTTGCTAGCCAACGAGTGTAGAACCAAATTGTTTTCCTTTTGTAATATTTAGTCTAGTTTTCTCTTGTAAAAAAAAAAAAAAAAAAAAAAAAAAAAAAAAAAAAAAAAAAAAAAAAAAAAACTATCTACGTAGTATTTGATGTGCGTTGTTACCCAACAAAAATATACTTCGTAGTTAACTTGGACAAGATGAGTGATTAGTTACACAATTTTTTTTCCCCATAATGTAACAATCATCTCATAAGATATAAACCTGAAAAATATACTAGTATATGATTACAGACTTAATGGTAAGCACTGAAATAGAAAACAACGGATACAAGATTATCTTTTGAATTCCATTCTTTTTTGGCAATAATTTTGTCACGTAAACAGGTTCTGCCTAGTTCAGCAGCTGCACATGCAGCAAGCTCCACAACCTGAAGCCTCTAATCAAAATACAAATATAGTACTAAACTACTAATTGCTCAAGTTTGAAAAAGAAAAAGGTTCATACAAGTATTATACAGGTAAATAAAGCTATACAATCTTTGATCATCTCAGAGTTCCTAATATAGTCCGTCTACAGTCCTATAACTACAAACAGCAATTTCTGATAGCAAATTAGAACAGTGCACTAAAGAAACTAATTTTCTACAACAGCAGCTTTTCACTCTAATTAGTCTTCTGATTCTATTTTATAAAGGGAGACAATGGACATACATTATATGCCAAAACTCATCCTCTAACTTAAGAGCCAGAACCATTTTGTACATCAGTATGTGTGTGTACAATAGTGTACAAGAGCACATTTCACCAATACAAAGGCTCCCTCTTGTTTTTGATCTTTTGAGGCTTCATAAATTAGACTTCAGACGTTGGTTCTGCCTTTGGCGGAACACCAGAAGAGCATCCTTCCTTGAGAGTAGTTATCAGGCTTGTGCTGCCAGAACCTGTCCTGAGGATTGTATGAAACGTTCTCTCAGAGTCATCTCCCTCAGCCTGATATGATTCATCTACAATCCAGTCCTCTGACGGGTCAACTACTACATCACTAACAATGTCAAATTTTTCCCTCATCTTGAATTGCTTTAACTTGAGATTGTAATGAAGGTATGCCAGGTTATGCAGTCGGTTGTATTCCAAGATCTCTCGTTTGCTTGATAGCAGTTTCTCAGCTATATCTCTTCTTAGACCATAAACTTCAGCCCCATTGCAGGTCTGGCTAAGGATTCTGACAGCAAGCTTTTGCAGATCAGGACAGTGGCCCCCAAAACGCATCCACCAAGTTGCTGCAGCCAGTTCAAAATTTGTTATGGGTATCATCGTACAAGCTAAAAATTACTTGAATTAGAATAGAATAGCAGAATGAATGACATGTGACCAAAACGGTATCTTTACAGTTCAACTTCTATAGGTAGTAAATTCAGGAATGTAAAACTTATGGGATGTATGAGCTATAATTATACAATGTTTCTAACATTCTGACCCTCTGTCTGAGACATGGTAAGGGTTTCGATGTCTGCAGTCTAAGCCATATAATAGCTAAGACTCTATGAGGCAATTTTCATTAAACCCTTGGTGAAAGTCACTTCATTAGGCTGTGATTTCCAGCCAATAGAAAGTAAGAAAGAAGACGTATAGCATAGCGCGACATTTGACTCAGTCCGTTGTACTTTTTAATTTAAACAGACATAACTAACTGACAATATATAGTTCATTGCTATCTATTTTGTCCATAAACTAACTTCCAATGTATAGCAAAAAGTCAATGTTACCAAAGTCACACCCCATATTTCCATCAGTCCAACCCCACCATAAGCTTGGTAATAGGAAATAGTGAACTTAAAGTTCGGTGAAAAAGAGAAGTCATTAATCAACTAAAGACTCTTTCTTCCATGGAGCTTGAAGTTATCTAACTAAATTAAGTCAAAACGAGCAAAGCCTTACTTACAAACCTGGAGAGAATCTCTCTTTACTGTCATTATCAGTTCCGACTTTGAAATCACCTTTACAGTCTGCATACTCATGAAGCTGCCGAGATATCAAATCCTGGGTAGACTGATTAGCAGCCATCCGAACGATGGTGATAAGAAGGCCACCTGCAACTTCAGTATCAGAGAAAAAGTCTTCAGTATAATGGAGCCTTGGGTTAAGGAAGTATCCAGCAGCATGAAGGGGACTATGCAGAATTGTGTTCCATATTTCATCAATTATATTCCATATTGGGGTATACTTAGATATCTTATTTCCAAACTCCTCACAGATTGTCTCTTTAACTTGATCCATCGTTTCATATATGAATCCCATATTGGGTGTACCATCCTCATTAATCAAGGATATAGCTCTCACTAATGGAATGGATGCTTTCACAGCTAAGTTAACCCCAGCCCAGAAGGAGCTATCATTGATCAAAGTAGTAACCAATTGACCTTCAACACTTGACGCCCAAGACGAGCGCAGCCACTCAGAGGAAGTGAACATGAGCTCCAAATTACTCTTTTCAGACAAAATATTCTCTAACGTCAAGAAAGGCGTAGCAGATTTAATGCTAGAGGGTCTAACTAGATCATGACTACTAACATATTTCCTCAACAGCATCAGTACTGCAGCACGGCTATAAATGAATTTAGTAATGGTTTTTGCATTATCCAGTGTCAGCTTTATTGAATCAATCATCGCAATCTTGTCTAAGATAAGTGACAAGCAATGTGTTGCACTAACTGTCCAAAAAAGCGACCTATGCTTTTCTATCAGCTGCTTACTAATTTCCTCTAAATAGTCGGAGGAAGTGTGAGCAACAATCTGAACAACATTTTGAATGCCCACTTCCTCCAGAACAGCTTCAAGCAACACTTGCAATGCATTAGCACCCTTTGTTGAGGGTGAAACATCCTCTGATCGAAGGTAAATAGGCCCCTCTGGACAATCAACTACAACGTTGATCAGGCTCCTACCCAAATGATCAGTCCACCCATCAAGCAGAATGCTACACCCAGTAAGAGGCCAAGTAAGCCGGACTTTCTTTACATAATTTTCTATCTCGCATAACTCATCATCAAATATCCAACCCCGGAGCTCAGCAATGCTAGGGATAAACTGCTTACTCTCACCACCTTTTAGAAAATTGCTTATCATGCTACTAAAACTAGGAGATGAGACAGCACAAAAATCAATCCCATTCTCTAGGAAAAATCTACCAATGCTTCGTTTACCCATAATAGAGTCCGAATCTAGCTCATTTTTGCCAGCTTTACCATTTGGAGAAGTCAACCTTCTTCTGTAGTAACAAGTTGGTTTACTCAAACTACTTCTAGCAATGGTGGTACCATTATGAGGGCTTACAGCCTGCTGTGACTTCACCCCATTCGCTTTCACATTCGAGGTACAAGTCCTCTTTAGAGGAGGACTAGGGTGGTCTAACTCACCAATCTCCTTCACTAAGTGATCTACTTTCACAGACACCAAGCTATGCCTAAAAAAGTCCTTCACCTCAACCGGAACATCCGGACACTCGGTTATATTCCCCCTTATCCCTCCCAAATGATGCTGAAGGCGGTTAAACCCCGGAATAATTTTGCCACAGTAGCAACATTGGACTCTCTTATTATCAACATCAAGTGCCATCCCATGATTGTATGCTTCTTTGGATGGTTCAGTGGTGGGATCAATTGAGGCCATTTATGATTCTGGCAAATAACATCAACATTCACAAATAACCCAAAATAACATCAATTTCATTTTATCAAACAATTACAATCCCAAATTCATAGTATAAACAATCAATTAATACATTGTAAACTAGCGGTTAACACTAATCACATCAAAATTACCAGTAATTCCAAGCAATACATACTACGTAGTAGCAATTAAGTGAGAACAAAATCATCTTAATGGGTTTTTTGCAACAAAAATTAGACTAAAAACTTGTAATTTAAGCTAAGGATCAATAAAAGCAACAATTTAAAATAATGGGTTTTTGAAATTTAATGAAATCCAATAAAAATTAAAAATTAAGGAGACAGAAATGTACCTGAAATTAAAAAAAGAAAACAGCTCTAAACCTTGGAATTATGGTGATTTCTTGGTCATTTTCGAATTAAAAGTATCATCATCATCAACATGAATTACCCAATTAATTTACATATCTCCTTCTCTATGATTTTCTTTCTCTAGTATATCTGTTTTGAATTTAATTGGGTCGAGGAAAACGAGGTTTTGAAAATGGTTGGAGAATTGTTATACAACAGCGGCTAATCCAGTAATCACTCAAAAGCCACTACTGTTTTCCAGTCTTTTTCTGTTTGTGTATGTTTCATTGTTTTGGGTTGATGTTCTGTGTAACATTAATTAATTTTTGGCGTTTCTTCTCTTGTTTCAATTTTTAGGTCTAGATTGGCCATTGGTCGAAAATTGCACAATTTCTTCGGAAATTCGGCTATTTTTTTAAGTACTTTATTCGAAAAATATAAAAAAATAGTTAGGTCTCTTATACAACAATTATAGTTTTATTGCATAAAATTCTATTTGATTCAATTTGATATGCCATTGTTAGATTGAAAATTTCATTGTATACATTGTAGGATTTGATTTACTATGTATTACAGTCAATTTTAGTAATAATAAGGTTTGTGAATATTATTAACATAACCAAGTATCATTTTTTAAGAGTCTTAATAATCACATAGTTAGAGCTTAGAGGTGTAAGTCCTTCAAACTAAGTTCAATATGAAACATTATTTTAAGAATCAATTATTTGAACTCTTATTTACTTTTTTTAAGTGGAATCAGTTAATTTTAAAAGCAATGTAAAATTGGATTACCTAATTTTATTTTAGTATGGTTATTAAACTATGGGCTCGTTTAGTTGAATGTAGGACTCGCAAATTCCTTATTAATTTATATTCCCGTGTAATAGAAATTCCTAAGGAATACAACTAAACAATGTTTCGTTAATAATGGAAGTGAGAATTCCCATGTGATTTTCCACTTACGTTAGGTCTCTCTATATTAGGGGTGAGCGGGCATGGGACAGGTACCCGTACCGTTAGTACTAACGGTTCGGGTACCCGATAACCAAAATCACTAAAAGTGATACCCATAACCGAAACCGATAAGTTCGGGTACCCGGATTTTCGGATGGTTATCGGGTACCCAATAAGATATCCAATAATGATAATTAAACTTAATTATGTAGTTATTATGATATAATTTACAACTAATTAATTAAAAACAATACCATATGATCTTGACCAAATTATTAATAATATTACTAATCATTGATATTATAAAGTGATTATGAAGTAAAGTAAAAGTTTAGATTTATATTAATAGATTTAAGTAGGGAAAAAAAGCAAAAAAAAAAAAATGCTTATCGGATCGGATCGGGATACCGTTAATTTTAAAATGATATCCATAACCATACCCGATAACAAATTATTGGAACGGGTACCCGAACCATTATGGTTATCGGGTCGGGTACCCTAATTTTCGGAACGGTTACAGATCGGTTTTTCGGGTAGTTTTGCTCAGCCCTACAGTCTATGTAGTAATTAAGTTCCTTCATTTTGTAAGAAATGAAATTTCTACTTCCAATGATTTGTCCATCAAACAATGCAAAAGAATTTCAATTCTTAGGAATTTCAACTTCCAATGATTTGTCCATCAAACAATGTAAAAGAATTTCAATTCTTAGAAATTTCAACTTCCTAGGTTTATTTTGCCAACCAAATAACACATATATGCATCTAGATTAAGTAAATTCACCATGTGTGTACTAAAAATGTTCTGATATACATATACTCCCAGAATCTTAAAACGCTTACCAACATCTTTTGGACACACAATTTTTGCAGAATATATATGTGAAATTTTGTTAAAAATTACGTAAAATGAAAGTGAACTATTCTAAATAAAGAATTGGGAAAGGTAACTGCGACAAACCAAATAAAATAAATGGGTTAGATATTGTATTATACAAAAGTAAAAAATTCTTAGGCCATCAAAAATTCTAATACAATACCAAATATTTCGTACTCCTATATTTTAAGACAAGGTGAAAATTAAAATAAATGAAATGATGTTACATGATATTTATATTATTATAAATGCCTTTAAGTCACAAGTTGTGGACGTGCCGGAGTGGTTATCGGGCATGACTAGAAATCATGTGGGCTTTGCCCGCGCAGGTTCGAATCCTGCCGTCCACGCTTTTTTTGTTTGGATGTATTAAACTACTAATATTTATCTTTTCATTTTTTTTACAGTAAAAAGGTTAATGTCTTAAAATTAATTTCATTCATTTAACTTTAATTTATTAAATTTGAATTAAAACAATGTATTAATGCAAGCTAGGCTGGCATATATATTATCTAAATTATTCATAAAGATTTTATTGATTTTGTTTCCATTTTTCATTAATTGCAAATGATATATGCATGATGTTGTTGGTATTTTCCTTTTTTGTATGATTTAGTTGAAATTATATATTTTGGTAACTTAAATGATTTTAGCCAAATTCAATGTAAGATGATGGATAAGATATTGGATAGCTCTCATTAATTATGGGCTATCCAAAAAGATTTTAATTGATTATGTTTTCATTATCAGTGATTGTAAATTATATATGTATGATAATTGGTGATATTCTTTTATTTTGATAGGATTCAACTGTAAGAATTTTGGTAATTTAAATTATTCTAGCCAAGTTCAATGTAGATGAGGGATGAGCTAGAATTTGACTTAATGCTAAATCTTGGACTTTAACTATTGGTTTAAGTTTTTTGGTTGAATTGATCCTTTAGCAATTAACATGGTATTAGCCAATGTGATACAATAGTTACGGTTTTGGATTTCATCCACCCTCGTGATAGAGTATATAAGTCAATCTTAGGCCTATACATTAACTGTGACAGTTCAATTAAAGAGTACCTGTTTGGGTCCAATTTAGTCAAAATTGGGCCTAAGCACTAAATGATCCAATTAAAAGCCCAAGGTCAAGGTTCAACTCTCCAATTGCACAAAAGTCAAAGGTCAGCCCACAAAGCATGCCAATTGGGCTAAGGCCCAACCTCACCATTTATGATGAGGTATAAAAGCCATCATATTGACACATTCATATAGACACGTTCATATTCATATTCTGATGGAGATATATTCCACAAAAGCCTCAAGCTACAAACTCTCTTGCATAGTGTCTTCCTTTTACACATTGTACTGACTTTAGCATCAGAGGGGCCTTCCTCGACAACACCCCCGAGGCTAGTTTACGTGTGTTTACTGTGCAGGAAACCTTCGGCCCAACATAACTTGGACCGAATCCAGTCTTCTCCATTTCAGCGGACCTTCGGCAAGGTCCCATTGTTTTCACCCGAAACAATTTGGCGCCGTCTGTGGGGAAGACTTTCAAAAATCTTTAAGCCAAATTCCTAACCAAGATCATCTTGCAATTAACTTAGCAGCCATGGCTAAGAACCGCAAGAGCAAAAGCCTCCGTCAAGGAGCGGGCGAAAAGCCTAAAACCCCTACACCATCGCCCTCGCCGGACCGGAACTCTCCCAAGGGTGCCGGCTCGGGGGGAGGGTCATGCAAGGAGGATTCCCTATCTCCCGTAATGCATGACTCTCAATATAGGCCGGACCACTCTCGGTCTAGCAGGGGTCAGTCTGATCATAGGACATATTCAGTGTCCCAAAGCCAACCATCGGCTGCGCGGCCTCATTCCCACACTCGGTCGAGGACCCCTTTGACGGGGCCCAGTTCGGAAGAGGTGGCAAGAGCGCTGGCAGTACTCATGGAGGCAATGAGGGCACAGAATATGCCACCGCCTCGTGATCGAACTCCTCCGCATACCCGGCATCAGCGGAGGAAGTTAGACCATGACGGTGGGAAGCTTCCTTCCTTCCGGGAACTGGAAGAGTGGGAGGAGGATTCTTGGAAAAATGAAAAACAGAGGAAAAAGAACCCTCAATTATTTAAAGGATCCTCATCCTCAAGACCAGAAGCGCATAAGAGCAGCAGCTCAGCTTCTCGGCCAGAATCTACTCGTCGAGAACCTGAGACTGTTCGCAGAAGCGTCCTTGAACGACTCGGCGGCCAGGAACCGAGCGTGCGTAGTCGCCTCTCGTACCCTGCAGCCGAGGCCCAGACTTCCCAGCCAGGGACGAAAACCACTCCTACCTCTCTAAGAGGGCGGAGCGCGGTCCCTTCGGTCAGGAACAAGGGCAAGGCCGTTATGCTACCCGCTAGTTCACCATTCGAGCAATGGATACTGGAAGAGCGCGTACCCACGGTTAAAATACCGTCGCATATCACATATGACGGGACCACGGATCCGAAGGACCACGTGGCCTCGTATGAGACTCATATGCATCTTTGCCCCAGATCCGAGGCGACTTGGTGCAAATATTTCCCAACCACTCTCAAGGGGGTCGCGCAAGCGTGGATCTCCAAGGGAGTAAGGCAAAGCTCCATAACAGGTTGGGATGATCTGTCCTCCAAGTTCAGGAGCAAGTTTTCCACGGCAAACCGCCGAGAGAAGACTACCGCAGAGCTCATGAGTCTGCAACAGGGGGAAACCGAAAGCCTCCGAGACTACCTGACCCGTTTCAGTAACGAGTCATCAAGCGTCTCCCAGCTGGACCAGGGGTTAGCTGTTTTTGCAATGCAGAATGGCCTTCAGCCAGGAAAATTCCTAGACTTCATGGTCATGCATACCCCGCAGACCTTGGAGGAAGCTCTTAGTGCTTCGGATAAGTTCATCCGAGCCGAAGTATGGAATAAAGCAAAAACCCAACCTCAATCCGGGGGAGGGAAACAGAGGCAAATACCCTTGTCTGAAGGCCAAGGCCATAAGGCAAAGGGAAAATCAAAGGCTCCGGAGCCATCTTTGGCCAACGACCTAAAGAAGGACAGATTAGCCTCATACACAGGCAGATACGAGTCCTACACTCCGCTCTCTCTTCCACGCGCCAAAATTTACAGTGTGACGAAGGAAGAGCAGAGTTACCGAAAGCCGCGACCACTCCCAGAGTGGTATCAGCGAAAAAATAAAAATCAGTGGTGTGAGTTCCACGAGTCTTCGGGCCACAACACTGAGGAGTGTATCCAACTGAAGGACCAGATAGAGGACATGGTCCGGAAGGGATACTTGAAAAAATACATCGCGGATCACCGCGAGAAAAAAGAATCCGAGAGGTCAGCAAAGGACCCTCGGCAGGACCTTGATTTCCCCCGGAAAAACAGTAAAAAGCCGGAGGGGAAATTCCCTCCGATCAATGTTATCTCGGGAGGAATATACTCGCGGAGGGAGCACAAGCGCCACCTTAGAGATTTGACTCACCAGGTGAACAACGCTGACATTCAATTTCCCCAGTCGCCGGTGCCGAACATGACGTTCACAGCCGCCGACTGCCGGGGGATCACGTTCCCTCATGAGGATCCGTTGGTGATCATCGCCACGGTGGCCAACCACGACGTCAGTAAGGTCCTTGTTGACGGTGGCAGTGGAGCAAACATTCTGTTCCGAAAGGCCTATAATCAAATTAAGCTGAAGCCCAAGCACCTTACGCCGGTACCCTATCCGGTATCCGGGTTCAATGGGGCTTCAACTTATCCAGATGGGAAGGTGACACTTCCTATCACCATCGGTTGCGATGAGGCAGCCCGGAACGTCATGATTGAATTTTTGGTCATCGACGCTCCTTCAGTGTACAACGTGATTCTGGGGAGACCCATAATTCACGAGATCCAAGGGGTCGTCTCAACTTATCATCAGCTGATGATTTACGTCTCAGACGCCGGCTTCCCCGAAAGGATACAGGGCAACCAAAAGGACGCCCGAAGGTGCAACTACCTCAAACCATCCAGTAGTCGCCCAGACGACGACAAGGATGAGGAGGGGAAAGGAAAAGAAAGAGAGCCAAGCACAAAAAAGCCGAAAGGCCTAAGTGCTTCGGCCCAAGGATCCGTGCCCAGAGAAAAAGGGCCCGAAAGGGAAAAGGCTGACTCTTCAGCTGAACCGCAAGACTCAGAGAGCCAGCCGAAGAACACAAAGACTGGGACACCTGCTGACATTGGCAGCAGACCAGATTCTGAAGAGTTCAGTCCATCGGCAATGGACATGGACCAACAGACTGAAACAGTTGAGTTGGCTGAAGGAGATGCTGAGAAATGTGTAACAATCGGGATGGACCTTGATCCTAACACCCGTTGTGAACTTATTCAGCTCCTTCGGGATAACAGAGATGTGTTTGCTTTCTCGGCAGCTGATATACCCGGGATAAGTTCAGACCTCATCTCCCATAAGCTTAATGTTGACCCAACGTGTCGACCAGTGAAGCAAAAGAAGCGGAATTACTCCGCCAATAAGAACCGAGACATCGCAGCCGAAGTCAAAAAATTATTGGAGGCAGGATTCATTGAACCTTGCCAATATCTAGAATGGCTGGCAAATGTGGTGATGGTTCAGAAGCCCAATGGTACCTGGAGGATGTGCGTTGACTTCACGGACCTAAATAAGGCTTGTCCAAAGGATTTCTATCCCTTGCCGAGAATCGATCAGCTAGTCGATTCGACAAGTGGCCATGCCTTGCTTAGCTTCATGGACGCATTCTCGGGGTATCATCAGATCTTTATGCACCCCGACGATCGAGCCAAGACAGCATTCGTCACGAACGCTGGGGTGTATAATTACAAAATGATGCCCTTCGGATTGAAAAATGCGGGGGCAACCTATCAAAGGCTGGTGGATCAAGTTTTCGCCGATCAAAAGGGCCGAAACATGGAAGTCTATGTTGACGATTCAATCGTCAAAAGCAAAAAACTAGAGGACCATGTAAAGGACCTGGCTGAAACTTTCGCCACCTTGAGAAAGCATCAAATGAAGCTGAATCCGAAGAAGTGTGTCTTCGGCGTGAAGTCAGGGAAATTCCTGGGGTTCATGGTCAGCAAAAGGGGGATTGATGCCAATCCCTCTAAAGTCAAAGCGGCGCTCGACCTTCCTGAGCCGAAAACGAAGCGGGATGTTCAGCGGCTCACCGGAAGAATGGCAGCCCTCTCGAGGTTCATTTCCAGAGCTTCGGATAAGGGGTTACCCTTCTTCAAAGCCCTGAAACTCCCGAAAACAAAAGAGCTTGTTTGGGAGGAAGAGCAAAAAGACGCCTTTCAACAGCTTCGGGAGCATCTGGCTCGACTCCCAACGCTGGCTAGCCCAGCTGAAGGAGAAACTTTATACCTATATGTGGCCGTTAGCCCGGCCACCATCAGCGCAGTATTGCTGAGGGAAGAGAGTAAGAGTCAACAACCGATCTATTTCGTCAGTCATACACTGACGGATGCCGAGACCCGCTATCCTCTACTCGAGAAAGTTGCTTTCGCGGTAGTAGTAGCTGCTCGGAAGCTGAGGCCCTATTTTGATTGCCATCAGATAGTGGTCTTAACTGATCAGCCGTTGGAAAAAGTTCTCGGCAAGGTTGAAAAATCCGGTAGGCTAGCCAAGTGGGCTTTTGAGCTCACCGAATTCAGCATCAGCTACCGTCCGAGGGCTGCCATTAAGGCTCAAGCCCTGGCAGATTTCTTGGCCGAATGCTCATACCAAGAAGTGCTGGACAGTGAAAAGAAAGTCTGGACCGTGTTTACGGATGGGTCTTCCACCGAAAACGGTTCGGGGGCAGGAGTAGTGATAACTTCTCCCGAAGGCAAATCCTTTGAGTATGCACTAAAATTTTCTTTTAAGGCCTCGAACAATGAAGCCGAATATGAGGCAGCAATCGCCGGCCTACAATTATGCATCTCCTTGGAAGCCGATCATGTCTGCTTAAAAACAGACTCTCGGCTAGTTGCATATCAGATCAGTGGCAGCTATGAGGCCAAAGAGCCCTCCATGATAGCTTATCTTGCCAAGATCAAATCAGTCATTGCAGAGCTGAAAACTTTTGAGGTTCAGCTGATCCCAAGGGGTCAGAATACTCAAGCCGATGCACTCTCCAAACTTGCTAGTTCATCTTTTACCGAGCTGAACAGGTCTGTATATGTAGAAGTGCGTCGAGAGAGAAGTGTCGACGAAGCACCTGAAGTGTGCTGCGCTGACCCAGAGCCTAGTTGGATGGAACCCATCTTAGCTTTCAAGCTTCGGGGAGAAACTCCTGAGGATAAAGCTTTGGCCTCCAAAATGAAGAGAACCAGCTCTAGGTTCATTGTCTTCAGGGGGGAACTTCTGAAAAAGTCCTTCTCAGCCCCATTGCTGAAATGCGTGGGACCAACAGATGCAGATTATATCCTACGGGAGATTCACCTCGGCATCTGTGGGAACCACATTGGGGGAAGAACCTTAGCCCACAAGGCATTGAGGGCCGGATATTACTGGCCCACCATGATCGCAGATGCTAAGGAGCTGGTTCGGAAATGCGAAAAATGTCAAAAATATGCTCCAGTTATCAATCAGCCAGCAAGGGATCTTCAGCCGATCCTTAATCCACTCCCATTTGCCCAATGGGGACTGGATATACTGGGACCATTCCCAGAGGCTGTGTACCAGAAAAAATGGCTGATAGTTGGTGTCGACTACTTCAGTAAATGGATCGAGGCCGAAGCAGCCTCGAACATTACAGAGCAAACTGTCAGAAAATTTATCTGGCAGAATATCATCACTCGATTTGGCATCCCGAGAGTATTTGTCTTCGATCATGGGAGGCAATTTGATAACTTACCGCTGAAGCGGTATACAGATCAGTTCGGCATAAAACTGGCATATTCAGCAGTATGCCACCCGCAAAGTAACGGACAAGCCGAAGCAGCAAATAAACAGATCTTAAATGCCCTCAAGAAGAGGGTGGAAGATCAAAAGTCCAAATGGCTAGAGGAGCTCCCTGGAACCCTTTGGTCCCTTCGGACAACTGAAAAAGAGGCAACGGGCCACTCACCTTTTGAACTGGTGTATGGTGCCGAAGCCGTCCTTCCAGTGGAAATTGGCTCTGAGAGCCTTCGAGTGCACCATTTCTCGGCTGAGAATGAGCGACTGATGAGGGAATCTCTCGATTTCCTCGACGAAGTAAGAGACTCAGCTCGAGATAAAATGGCCGCCTATAAGCAGAGAGTCAGCAAATTTTATAACCGAAGGGTCCATGCAAGGCCTCTCAAAATTGGAGATCTTGTCCTTCGGAATGCTGCTGCAGTTCAGAAAGGCCGAATCCATGGGAAACTCTCAGCTACATGGGAGGGACCTTATGAAATTTATGATGAGCTTCAGCCAGGGACATACCGACTTCGGCAGTTGGATGGAACTGAGTTGAAAAATCACTGGAACGCTGATGTACTGAAAAAATATCATGTGTAAACCCTTCGGGGCAGAACAATCTTTGTAAGTACATTTTGAACTAATGAAAGGCCTTGGAGCCGCCATTTATATAAATATTTACAACTTTTTATCCTTTTAAAATTTTCTTTGTTCTATCTACTCTTTAAGGGTTTTTTATTCAGCCTCGTCTGAAACCTTCGCCTTCGGGTAACTGGGTTTCAGATTGCTGACAAAACTCGTCTTTTTAAAGAACACCGGTCTTTCAGCTGAAGTCAAACTTCAGTAAGACTTGTTCTCCAAAGACATGAGTCCATGGACAATTCTGGGATATTGCCTTAACTGAGCCTTGTATCCCAGAGAGCCATTATCCGAAACATTGCCTTAAGTTGGCCCTGTGTTTCGGGTATCCATTTTTCAAAGATAGACAGAAAATCAAGGATAACAGCAACAGTTGAAATTTTTTAAAATCAGCCTCGTCTGAAACCTTCGCCTTCGGGTAACTGGGTTTCAGATGGCTTACAAAACTCGTCTTTTTAAAGAACACTGGTCCTTCAGCTGAAGTCAAACTTCAGTAAGACCTGTTCTCTAAAGACATTAGTCCATGGACAATTCTGGGATATTGCCTTAACTGAGCCTTGTATCCCAGAAAGCCATTATTCGAAACATTGCCTTCAGTTGGCCCTGTGTTTCGGATATGCGTCTTCTTTAAGAACACTGGTCTTTCAGACAAAGTCAGTCTTCAGTAAGACTTGTTCTAAAGAGGTTAGTCCATGGGCAATTCTGGGATATTGCCTTAACTGAGCCTTGTATCCCAGAAAGCTAATATCCCAAGCATTACCTTCAGTTGGCCCTGTGTTTCGGATATCCAACTTTCAGACAAAGTCAATCTTCAGTAAGACTTGTATCCCAGAAGCATTGCCTTCAGTTGGCCCTGTGTTTCGGATACCCATTTTGAAGAAGTAAAGAAATTGCTTATTCAGCTGAAGTCATACTTCAATTTCTGGGGGGGCAAGAAGCACTTAGTGCAAGTATGTTCGTCAGAATTGAAGAAAAGAGCATCAAAATAAAGCAACTGAAGAAAAGAGCATCAAAATAAAGCAACTGAAGAAAAGAGCATCAAATTAATATTTCATGCTCAAAAATTGAGCTACAAGTTCAATAATTCAATATCGGCAGCCGCCCACAAGCGGAAAATAACAGCTGCCGAAATACGTACATAAGCAAAAAAATAAAACTGCTGTACGACAAGGCAAGCTGAAGCAAAAAACAAGGCAAAAAACTCAGAAAGCGGCAAGTCTAAAGTTAAGCACATGATGAACCGCAAGATTCTGAAGACGACTGCCCGAGTTCCTATGCTTCAGCCTGAGGATCAGACTGATCAGCGTTGAGCCCCATGGTGGCCTCAGCCCCAGCAGCAGAAGAAGCGGGCTTTGCACTTTGCCGAGCCTCCCTTTCCCTCTGCTCAGCTTCCAACTCCAGTCTCTCAGCTTCCTCTTCGGCTTCCTCAGCCTTAAGAATTTCAGCTTCGGCTGGAGTTGCATACTTCATGTGAGGGTCTTCGGGATTCTGGACCCACTCAGCACATTTAGACCAGTCCAGCTTCGGCTCAGCATGAAGGCAGACTCTTCGGCAAACTCGGAATCCGTTTCTGAAACCCATCTCATATTCCTCTTGGGTATAGACACGGACTTTGAGTAAAGCCTCAGCATCAACCAGTTTCTTCTGGGTCTCCTCCAAGTCTTCCTTGGATTTCTTCAGCTCATCAGCGACCTTGGAGGAAGAACCTTTTAGCTCATTCAGCTCTTGCTGAATTTGGAAAGCCTTTGTCTGAGCTTGGGCCACTTCAACTTTCTGGATCAGCAGTTGATTCTCAGTCTCTTGGAATTTAGCTCTTTGGGCTTCAGCAGCAGCAGCAGCCTCTGAGAGTTGGACGTCTTTGGCCAGGAGCAACTCTTCAGCAGCCATTCGGCTGGCTTCAAGAGCCTCTAGACGCTGCTGCACTTCAGCTTGTGCAGCAGTTCCTTCTTGAATTCGGCTCTCAACAGCAGCCTTGAATTTGGAGACGTCCACTCCCATATGCTCCTGGAGGAATTTTTCCCCTTCCATCAGTGGGGGAAAAACTTCCTTCTCCATAGCATCGCAGAAGGTTTTCAGGGCTTCAGCAGCTCTTTTCCCGTACTCCTCAACCTCCTGCTGCTTCTCTTCAGCTGCTGCTTGCTTCAGCTTAGCAAGCTTTACTTCCTCTTCAGCCACCTTCTTGTCGTGCACATCAGCGTCTACCCTATCTTGTAGGGTATCTATCAGCTCTACAGTGAGAGTCTGATTGTGCACGAACTGAAAACAGGAAGACAAAAATAAATAAATAAATAAAAAATATATATATATATAAAGAGCTGAATTTCGGAGGAAATGAAGACAAGGAAAATTACCTGCATCATCAGCAGTTGGTTAGACCTGGCTGGGTCAGGAACTGATCTGCTGGATTCGCCCATCCCAGCAGTGGCCTTCAGCGACCAGATCCTTGCCCTGTCTACTTCGGACATGCCAGCAAAATTGCTGAAGTAGGCTGCAGCTCCTTCTCGGTTTTGACCCCATATGAGGTCCCAGATGTGGTCTGGGATTGGAATTCGGGGGGCCGAGAAACCCATTTCTCCAGAATGCAGAGTCTGGAAAGAAGGGAAGGATGACGATGGAGCTTGATTAGCTTTGGTTGTCTCAGCATCATCCTTCTCAGAGGAGTCAATTACTATGACCTCCTCTTCTTCAGGGGTGAGGACGAAAGCCTCAACCTCTCTTGCGATGTCTGCCGTGAAGCCCTCAGCGCTGGACATCATGGCATCCTTATTTTCGTGCTCATCAACACTCTTCTTGATTTCTTCTTGGACCCCTCCCTTAGGTTCGGGAGTTCTCTGATCCACCTCCATCTCAGGAGGTGGCGGAGGGGTCTTTTGAGGTGATTGGGGTGTTGGCTGGGGAACCCTCGGCGATCCATTGCCTTCCTCAGGTTCCCTTATTGCGACGCCGATGGTCATCGGCCTCTGCTGAAAGTCATGAGGGCCGATGATGGCCATCCTTCGGCGCCTTTTCAGAAGGGGCTGCTCGTCCATATCTGAGTCTGAAGACTCTTGTATTTGGTCTTCGGGACGAACAGGAGCTTTGCCTTCTCTGTGTCTGTTACTCTCTTCAGACTGTAACAGAGGGGGGAAGAAGAATGTGAGTAAAAAAAAAAAAAAAAAAAAAAAAAAAAAAAAAAAAAAATGAAAAAGTTGTCTGAAAGCTCACCGAGGTCTTCAGCAAAGCCTCGTCTTCTTCAGCTGCTCTAGCTGCAGCTTCGGCTTCAGCAGCTCTGGAGGACCCTTCTCCTCTTTCGCAAGCTTCGAGTACCCGTGCAACCTCTTCGGCTGTGCGGGCAGCTTCAGCTTCTTCGTTCAGCAGCTGAAACCAAGGGTCTCTCTTCTTCCACCAAGGCTTCTGCCTCTGATACAGAGCAACATCCTCAATTTGGAAGTGGGAAGAGTCTAGATGAACTTCCCTATGCCTCGGCTCAGTGATAGACGGGGCCCGTTCAGTTACAACTCGCTCTCGGTTGACACCAAGACGAGCGTAGTTAATGCCAACGTTGGTCTCGTCCCGCTCTGAAAAAAGGAAAGGGGAAAGTTTAGCTCAGATAGATCGGCACAGCATAAAAAAAGCAAAGCGAGAGAAGAAAAAGAGGTAGTTAAAAAGCCTCGGCCCCAGCCGAAGAAGCTTACCATCCTTAAACTTTCGGCTGAGGCCAACAGCTGCTAGCATGTTCTCTTGGAAAACGTAATGCGTATCGGGGAGCCAAGTCTCCGGGCTATGCTGCATTCGACCACTCCCCCCCGGGTTCGGCAGCTTGCCGAAGATATGTTGCTGATCCAGGTTCGGATCCGCCCCGTTATCTGCGGGGGGACCTAGACTTCCCATTTCGGGATCAGGCTCAGCTAAGTACCGGGGAGCGCTGAAGACGCAAGGGTGGCCCGGATCTGTGGGTGCCCTAACCCAAATCCATTGACCTCTCCAGTCCTTGTCTGAAGAGTCGTTTGGCCACATGGTCAAGTATTGGGGCCGGGACTCAATCCGGTACCACCCAGAACCATGGCTTCCGTGCCCACTTTGAATATTTGGCACTAGCCGATGGAGCTTTTTGAAGCAGTGCAGGTTCGGCACGTACTTGAAGAACTTGCAGACCCATAAGTATGTCATCACCCTTCGGATGCTGGTGGGGGTTAGCTGACATAGGGAGATGTTGTAATGGATCAGCAAGTCTCGGACGAAAACGTCCAAAGGGAACCTCAACCCGTACTGAAGCTGTCTCGTGTACACCCCCACATACCCCGGGGGTGGACGATGGATTCTATCGGATGCTGAGGGCATTCGGCACCAATATCCATCAGCTTCAAAAATGCCGTAATGCAACTCAATTTGCTCGGCAAATCGATATTGATCGGCGTTCTCTACCCACCATGAGTAGGGGCGGTTCTTTATCATGGCCGAAACGACTTCGGCATTCTCCCATTCTGAAAACCCAGGGAGGATATCCCAAAGGACAGCGGGAACTTCATCATCCCGTCCAGAAGCGCTCGGCTCATCCGTTCTTTGAGGAGGAGCCGAGGAAAGGGGAGTCGCCCTAATCCCTTCAGCAGGGTCAGACTCCGGCCTTTGACCATTCCAGGTCCCAATCCTGTTCCTAGGATCAGGAATCGGCCTTGCTCTTCTTGGAGCACGGGCTCTACCTCTAACTCCTCTTGCCATTGATTATTTCGAAGAGAAAAGTCGAAAGAAAAGGGGAAGGAGTTCGAATTCGAAGAAAAATAAACTGAAATCAAAGGAATTTACCTTAATCTGAAGCGAAAGTTGCCGATTTACGAGTTCGTAGTGGCAAGTCTCAGTTTCTAAGCTCAATGCTCGGGGAATTTGCGAAGTTTTGATGCGGGTTCTTGGTTTCTCTCTCGAGGAATTCTGGGTTTGTGTTGGTGAATAAGTGAGGAGAATGACGCGCCTCTGTTTATATCTCCAGGTACGGGATACGAAGAGTCTGTGCTTTAATTTCTCTTAAATACCCACTAAGTAACCATTAAACACATGATCTTGTGATTAAACTGCCCATTATCCGTCCAACTTCCGCAATCATTAACCGTTGTTATCTCATTAATTACGGTTTAAATTCAAATTTTTGGATCAATTAAATCATTTACTTCCCTCCTTTTCTGAATTAAATCAAACCCGACCCGTCATCCTTCCAAATCGGGTCTGGGGGGCAAGTTGTTTGGGTCCAATTTAGTCAAAATTGGGCCTAAGCACTAAATGATCCAATTAAAAGCCCAAGGTCAAGGTTCAACTCTCCAATTGCACAAAAGTCAAAGGTCAGCCCACAAAGCATGCCAATTGGGCTAAGGCCCAACCTCACCATTTATGATGAGGTATAAAAAGCCATCATATTGACACATTCATATAGACACGTTCATATTCATATTCTGATGGAGATATATTCCACAAAAGCCTCAAGCTACAAACTCTCTTGCATAGTGTCTTCCTTTTACACATTGTACTGACTTTAGCATCGGAGGGGCCTTCCTCGGCAACACCCCCGAGGCTAGTTTACGTGTGTTTACTGTGCAGGAAACCTTCGGCCCAACATAACTTGGACCGAATCCAGTCTTCTCCATTTCAGCGGACCTTCGGCAAGGTCCCATTGTTTTCACCCGAAACAGTACCTATTCCGTACAAAATAAGGTTATTAATATGTAGGATTATGAACATATTTACACGTACATACTATTATTTGTTCATTAAAAATGATCTGAATGCAGAGGATATATAATAAAATGATACAAGTACATTACACTGTTCTTTAAAAGTGTAACAAATGTACATATTACAACTGAAATGCACAAGCACAGCTAAATGAGCTAATAACATCCTCATTTATATTGGGGTAGACCAAAAAAGAGAGGGAGGATTATAATGAAAAAGACAAGAATATTAGGAATATAGGAAATATATCAATAACACATACAGAGTACATAGTTGGTATACAATATTGTTACTCTTAATAATAGAAGTACGTAGGAATAGTTTAAGATGAAAAGGTTTTGAAAATGTTGTTAGAAGGGTCACTTAAGAATTCAGCAACATTGCTAAGAGGGCCTTTTCCAGTGGCAGCAGCTTGGATGGCAAAGCCAAGGAAGGCAACCATAGCGAGGCGAGAGTGCTTGATCTCTGCTAGCTGAAGCCTCTCCTTCTTCTCAGGGTCCGCGGCTAAGCCAAGGGGGTCAAAGTACTGGCCGCCGGGGTATAGGCGCTTCTCTGGGTCAAGCTCTGCATTCCTCTGGAACTCAATGTATCCAACTAGTAGCACTTCTATCCAGATCAATGTTGTTAGGGAGAATGGCAGTTTTTGGCCTAGGTAGGATGCTCCTTCAATCAACTCTACCTGCACAAAGTTGTTTATTTTCATTATTAGTATAAGTTTAGATTATTATTTAATTATAGTTTTCATGCTGTTATAGAATCTAATACTTCATATTGTACAACTTCATCATTATCAAGTTTTTCCTAGATAAGTTGTGTGTAGAATTACTGAATTAGTACTCCCTAGGTCCACTTCGAGTCACATAAATCATGTACGACTATTATTTGTGGACAGAGGGAATATACAATGTTACAACTCATGACATATGGAAACAATACTTGTGATTACTCAAATTTCCAATACTTCGTAGATCCAGTTCAAATGGAGACTCTATAATCAAATTGACACAGGAAATTCATAATGGACCTTCAGAATTCTGACAATCTTACTTAAAACAGCACAAACGGATGAATTTGAACTGTTAACCTTGCTATATTATCAATAATCTCAAACCATATATTATCAATCCTAGGTAGAATGTTATAATTAAACTACATAGCATCAATAATCTCAAACCATATATTATCAATCTGAGGTAGAATGTTATAATCAAACTATATGTTATCAATAATCTCAAATCATTTCATGTACTAGTATAATATAATGTTGTATTGAATAAAGATGTTACCTTTCCAGCATCTTGCCAAGAAACACCAGTAAGAGCCTCAACAGAAAGAGCACCAAGAGTGGCTAACATGGCCCACCTACCATGGATGACTTCACACTCCCTAAATCTTTGGATCCCAAACACTTCAGTGTAAGGCTGAAATGGTGTGGGCTGAATGTCAGCATTTTCAATCCTAGTTCCTATAATATCACCAGCTAAATTCTTAGCAAGGTTCTGATCCAGCCCATCATAGTCAAATTGCAAGTATTCAGCGGGCTTTCCGAGCCCAAATGGATCGAATCCACGGTCCCCAACCATTGTTCCGTCTAGCCATTCGGGTGGTTCAGCACCCGGGAACCACACGGGCCGGTCCTCTTCTATTATTGGTTTCTTTGGGGCCGCTTTCTTTTGTGGGGCGGCCTTTTTGCCAAGCCCAAATAAGGCTTGGAACCTTCCTTTGCCCGGGTTTGGGCCGGTAATGCGGGTTCCAAAGATGTACGAGGCGGTGGCCGGGGCAGCGGTAGCCATGATGGTGCTAGACTAGTGGATGCTATGGGAGTAAAGATGTGTGTGTGATAATGAGGCTAATGTTTTGTGTAGGAAAAAAGGAAGTAACAAGGATATTTAGTAAAGTGAAGGGTAGTATGTGATGAAGTGTGGCAATTTTGTGGACAATTGAATAGTTGGTTTTGGTTGATTTTGGAGGGTTGTGGATGTGATATTGCTAGGCTTCTTATCTATCCTTTGTGAGAATGATTGGACATCCTACACTTCTTCATCCAAGTGGGGCCCTTGCCCTATTTTTACACCTGAAAATTTATGTGTTGCACATAAATTTGCATTTTAGATTTTTGGGTGTATAATTTATAGTTTTATTTATGCTAAATGGGGTTCTAGCATGGTTATTTTAGTGCAGAAGAGGCGCTTTTTTTTTTTATTTTTTTTTATTTTTTATTTTTTAATAATAATAATAAAAAAAATATGTACAACAACATGACAAGGAGATGACTTGTAAACTTTTATTCTTTGTCAATCATGGACTCATGGTTGTTCAAATCAGTATATTCCTAGTATTTGAGTTTTTGTAAAATGATTATATTATTGGCTTCCAAAGGAGTAAAATACTACAATTATTCACTCTTTACTCATTTGCCCAAGCAACAAAAAGAATAACATATAAGTGCAGAAGTGTATAGGCTAGGAGAAGGTAGTTTGGAATGTAAATCATATCATTAACTTCCCTACAAAATCGTAAAATTGTAAATTCCTGCTAGTAGCCTAGTATAATTGATGGAACAGGTAGAAAATAATAAATGATGGTAATGGTAGTTATCTCAAGAGTTTGTTAAGAATGAGCAAAGTTACATTTGAACTTTAAACTTGAATTTGAAAATTTCGCCAAATGTCTCATACTTATTTTCATTTTATACTCCGTAACTCATATGTTATTTGTTCGACATCGCACATTTTATTAATTGTACTTAATAATAAGGTTTAATTATTAATTAGTCTTTTTTTTTTGAGGAGATAATTATTAATTAGTCTCTAAAACTCTTTTCAAAAAGTTTTCTACAAAAATGTAAAATTCCAAGGTAAACAATTGAAAAAAAAAAATATTTTATTTTGTAAAAAAATAAAAAAATAAGAGAGGTTGGTTTACTCAAACCCATCAAACCCACTACTCTCCAGGCCTCAGCCCCAAACTCAAAAACCCAAATAAAGCAAGGTTTGACCCAAAAAGTCCAAAACTTTGTTAGCTTACTTTGAAACGACGTCGTATCGACCTTGTTGCTCTGTCTTCGCCATTCTTTCTTTCTTTTGTTTCCTTGGTTATTACAGCTGAGCTTCAACGGAAATCGGCGGCGCTAAACCGATGCAGAAATCATTGAGCTGAGCTAACAATGGAGTCTCAACCATTTTAGAAGAAATTCAGAGAAACTTTGAAGAAAAGATTTGATTTTTGTTTAGAAAGAAGAAAAAAATGTCGAGGTTTCGATCACTTATACAAGCTTCTTTGAATGCTACCAAGAAAGGTATATTACACCCATTTCCAATTAATCTTTGTTTTTTTATTAATTTGATGTTCTTGCTTTTAAGTTTCAATCCCATTTTTCTTTTTATTGTTTTTCCTAGAATGTGTTCTTTGTTTTTATGGGTGTGTCTTAATTCTGTGATGTGGGAATTTCCTGGAAGATTAAGAAATGGGTTGATTAATAGGTTGGAGCAATTTATTGATGTTGTTTTTGGGTTATTTATGAGATAAATTATAGTGGTTTTGATGAGTTAATTTGCTGAGAAATCTATATTAGTGTTAGAAGCTGTAGAGAATTGAATATTGCTGATGGAGATAGATTGGAAAACTCGAGCCGGGTTTTCGCCTGCTGCATTTTATGAAACTTCAAACAATGTAGTGATTGAAATCATGGATATAGTGAATAAGAGTGGAAGACAATGTTGTTTTAGGATTTGGGGAGGTTGGTGCAAGGGTGCTAGGGGAAAGAGGTTATCCCAAGGTTACTCATTCCCACTGCTAGTAAAATTTCCTAGATATGTAATTCCACTTTCTTGTCTCACTTAGTGATGCAAAGGTTTGGCTCCTCGATGTTGGCCATCATTTGGGAAGAATTACCACCTTACAGAACTTAGTACACCATGATATTTTGTGAAAGCATCAATGACAACTCTAATCAACTGGCATGCTTGTGTAATCAATTCTTGATTGGCATTAATCAATCGTCAAAATGGAGCAACATTACGAAACTCGTAGTGCCAATTGTTTTCAGTAGTGCCTGCTCCCACTCAAATGCTTAGCACTTCTCTGAAGAGATTGATGCTGCTACAGCCTCTGGTATCTTGTGCATGATGCTATAATTAGATTTCCATTACACTTGTAATAGAATGCAGTTGCCATGTTGCACATTAACATTGTATTGTTGTATCTGTGGTCATGCTTGCTTCTTTCCTATAGTTAACTTAGCCATCGATTAGTCTTGTTCCTATGTGTATGTGTATAGATTGGTTGATTTCTTTCTTCCCTGCTTCCTCAAAATTATCTGGCTGTCTTTTGAGTGCTTTATAGGGGTTTACGTCTTAATATTGCACATTGATAAATATTTTCCCTTTCATTTGGAGCTAAACCTTTACTAGTCTTTGGCTTTTGTATTTTAATGAAATAAAATATAGCAACTCCCTTTGCGCTTCTTTAACATTGTGAAGCTGTATAGTGTAGACAATTTCTCTGTCTTGGTCCTCTTGGATCAATGGCCAATGACTTAATTGAAGTATCATTTCAAAAATCTCAGGGGTGAGGCTGTGTATGCAACCCCCTTACCCCTACCAAGGTGAGAGCTCCTGTAGGAGCATTAGGGAAGCTTTGGTGTTGATTATGTATACCAAGTTATCTGGCAGGGTGCTATGCTGCATTATATTTCAGGGTCGATTTTCTCATTGTCTATATTGTATGATTTACTTTACACCCTTGTCATCTTTTGCTGGTCATGTTGCAGCTCTCACATGGAATGTTGATGATTTGATGCCCCCTTGTGAAAAGTATATTTTCAGTTTCAATTGTAAAGAAGAGATCAAGAAATGGCATCTTTACTCAGATTCAGAATATGGAGGTACGTGCATATTCAGGTAACTGTCACTTTGATCATGTCATATTCTCTGCAGTGTGGTCTATATACTTGGTACAAAATACTTCAAACTGAAAGGCAATATCTTTGGTGTTTGCTTTCTTCCAGAGTGAGAAAAGGGATTGATTTTTAGACATAATACTAAAATACGATCCTTCTATTTTTTCATTGGTCTATGCCGAATGCTTGAGGCAACTGTCCTCTGCATTACCATCATCAGTTGTGTACTTGTGTTAAGTAAACACTGATGAAGTCTTATGGTGGTTACAAAAAGTTGATGCACTCATTTTTCATGAGTGTTGAACTAACTGCATCCATATAAACCATATGTCCATATTCATGATAAGAATTTAAGGACAAACTGGCAGACCAAAATTTTGAAAACAGAACTTGGATTTAACTGATTAATTTATTTTTGTAGCAGAATTGACTTAATCATTCTGTAGATTAAGGCATTAAGCTCATATGGCTTGTGACTTGTAATATCAGGCTGTGCTGGTGCTTTTCAAGCATTTAACTGCTTTTGTAAGCTGTATGACAGTTTTATTGTTTATTTTCTTCAGGTTTGTCTTCAGCGTCATTGGAAGTCACTGATGAAGGAGATGGTTTTAAAGGTATTTTTAAATATAACTTTAATATTATTGTGCACCCTGCCTCTCTTGAAATGGTAATGCTGGCTTAGGAGATAATTTTTGCAAAAACTGTCTCCTTAAATTAGTATTTTGTATATCATTATATAATCCTGTATATTAGATAAAATACAAGAAAAGAAAAGGCAGAACAGAACTGAAAAATTGATAGGCGTGTCGCGTACCTAACAAAAATAACCGAACTAACTCTACTATGTAGTTGAGCAAGTAGGGGTCGAATCCCAAGAGACTAAGGACTACTAATTAAACAAACTCAAATCAATACTAAGCAAGTACCAATCAATATCGAGAAATCTATTCTAGAACAATTACGAACTATCAAGCAAAGAAAATTGTAATAATGAATTAATCAAGAACTAAAGACATCTAAGATTAAGTATCCCCACTAATATGAATCAATGCAATAGAACAATCCCTTTCCCTCAATTTAAATCAATAAATATTCCATTGGACGGATGCTTCCTAAAACAATACTAAGAGTTTCTTTCGATCAACTAATAGCTTCCCTAACATGCAATCATACCTATTTTCATGGAATCATACATATTAAAGACATTGAGAACGGCATCGTATAAACCCTAGCAAGAACAATTAGCTATTTTCATGCATAAAAGCTCTTACTTTTAATTAGGGTTCTAAATTCAATTAAGAATCAACTTTCGTTGTAAACCTAATCACATTCAATAATACTATTTCTAGTTTATCATTGATAATAAAACCAACCCTAACAAAGAGAAATTATGAATTAATTAAATTGGGAATTGGGAATCAAATAACACGTCAATCCATATTAGGGTTCAACCTAACCCTAGATTATGAAACTAATCACACATAATAATAGAAATAACAAGACAATTAATTAAAGAAAACATAATAACAATAAAAATTAAAGAGAATAAGGAAGAGAAATCAATACTTGGAATAGGAATTAAATATGAAAACTTGAATCTTGAAAGTAATAATGAAGAACGTAATACCAAAAGCTCTAAAATAATGTATAAAAAGTGATAGATAAAAGACTATCTAAAACCTATTTATATGATAGGAAAATAGTAGTAGTCTTTTCTTAGGATTAGGACTCCTAAAATCCCTAAAATAGGGCTAAATTTGTTGGTAATGAAGAGGCCGCAACCGGGCTGCGGTACAAGGTCGCGAGCCGCGGTATTGCTGCGGTGTAGGCTGCCGACTTGAATTCTTGCTCCTTTGTGAAGTGCGCCGCAGGTAGGCTGCGGTAGGTCATAGTAAACCGCAATCAAGCTGCAGACTAGGCTGCCATGATGCTTCGTGGATGCTAAAAACGCTCCATGTGAAGAATATCTCGCGTCCAAGTTGAATTCCACGCAAATCGATCCCTATTCCTATAAAAACAAAAACAAACAAACCGAGAAGAGCAATATCGAAATAGGAAGAATAATAGCTCTAAAAGAGTAGGAAAATGAAGGAAACACAATAAAATATGACCAAATATCACATATAAATCATGTATAATATCGTGTTATAAAAAATAATATCTTCTTTTGCTGATATTTGTTACTGACAATTTTTTATAGGATTATTCTCTGGTACACTCTCGTTGGATGTGATGGAGGGATCTAAATGGAACATAAGTAGAAGTGGCTTTTGTGGGATGCGTTCCAAGAAGGTAATCATTGCTACAAAATTTGTAAAATATTTGTGTACTGTTGCAAATGACTGTAAAGAAGTTAGATCCTTGTCAATAATTATTTTTATTAAAAAAGGTTATGGCTGATGGCATTCAAAACATGAACAAACTTCTTGTCTACTATGTTCTGTTTGTGAAATGCATTTCAAGAAGGCGATCATTGCTTTGAATTCTCTAGTTTTCAGTTGCCTACATATATGTCAGTATAATAATAATATAATATTACAGTGTTATCCCACGCCCCCTTTTCCCTCTTTTCACCTATGGTCTTGGATATTTTTAACCTTCAAGTCAGCATTGATGTTCTGAAGTATTTTGATTTTATTTGGACACTTTAGTGAAGCTTAGGTAATCTGACAACTGCCCTAATAAACATTTATAATATATTTTCTCCAATTTCAGAGGTGCTTGAGAACTGGGATTCGTAATTATTGAAATATTGAATGTATTATTTGTATATCTGTTTGTGTTCCGGGGTTTGGGGGGGGGGGTTTGGGGGGAGGCTTGAACAGTTTTGAGTCCTTTTAACCTTCTCTGGGCAACTTAGCCACCCTCTTAGCAGTTGACCTTGATCCTGCGTTATTAAATGCGTATCTCAAGCCCTTTAGAAATCTATTCAAGCATACAAATGTTTATTGAAGCTCTTGTCATGTCCTGTACAAACTAGTTTCCTTAGTAAAGAAAAAGAAATGATGGATTAACATGCTAAATGCTAAAGAAACAAATAAACTGAGTTACATATTAGCGGAAGGGAATGGGTGAATGACATTATTTTATCATTAATATTTGGAAGAAATTCCAATGCACCACATATCTCACACCTGTACTTTGTTTTCATTTCAGTTTAATGGTTTCATTGATTTGGATTCATATGACACAATAGCCTTAAAACTCAAAGGAGATGGACGGTGCTACATATCTACGGTGAGTTTTCCTGTGCTCATGCTAGAAAAAGGAGTTAATCTATAAGGTCCCACTGAAATTCCTGAAAATTTCTTGCCAGATCTATACAGAAAATTGGGTAAATTCCCCTGGACAGCAGGAAGACAATTCTTGGCAGGCTTTTGTTTACGTTCCTGCTGGCAATTGGTACATTGCTAAGGCAAGTTTTGAATACTCTGGAACTCATGTCATTGATACATTTCACTAGAATGTTAAAAATTTGTCTCGAATATGTTACATCAACTTTGTTGTTCTCTACGCTATCATATTATTCAATTATTGGCAGTTGGTATTCTTCGGATATGTTTTCATACACATTGAAACTTTACCGCCACTTATTTCTATCTAGTTCATGCATCGATAAGAAGCTTATACTGAGTCTGATGGACTGATGCTGGTTGTTGCATGCATTAAAAAAAAAAAAAAAAAAAAAAAAAAGCATTTTAGGACTTTAGGGTAGCTGAGCTTAGTAGAGAGTTCATGAACACTTTGATCCACAGAAATTTTGCTTCTGAACGATGTCGAATGAATAAGGCATTAGCCAACATAGTAACATGTTTGTTGTTTAACACTATAAACAACCAAAAGGTGACTTTGTTCTCTACTGTGATCTCATATCAATCTTCTTTTAACGGAGTTTAAGTACAATGTTGTCTATATTCTAGGAGCTAGGTGCCAAACATGTTTCTTGTTTAAAGTTTCTCTTATATCTCCAGATGGAGATCACTTGCATGATTCAATGTTTTATCTGTTCGTTTAACATAAAGGAAGTAGCCTTAACAGATTTTAAATGGAATTTCTGTCATTCTCAGATTCCTCTAGCTCGATATCTACCAACCTGGAGGGGCAATGTTATTGACGCAAGTATGGAAATGAATCCAGCTCGTGTTCTCGGCATGTCACTATCAGTAAATGCTGAAGGTGGTGTACCCGGTGCTAGGTCTGGGCCAGGTGACTTCAGAGTGGAAATTGATTGGATTAAAGCGGTTAGGAATGAGTAAGTTGTTAGAAGATCGCAAAAATTTAATAAAGGCAGTCGTGTATGAAACTTGGTATCCAATTTTGTGTACGTTTCTAATCCACATACAAATGCAAGCCTGTACATGGATTTTGTGTACGTTTCTTCTCCACATACAAAAGCAAGCCTGTACATGGTTTTGGTGTACGCAAAGAAGCTTATTTCCAGTGCAACAACAATCCTCTTTCTTTGTTTGAAAATTGAGTGAGATAAATAACATAGCAGTTACAGATTTACAGGATGTAGTCAGAAATCTGTGACCAAATGTCTGCAAGTGAATGATTTAGTATTGATTTTTTTTTCTTTTTTATATTATTATTCTCATACTGTTCCTTGGATTCTAAAAGGCTAGGAAATTAGTTAGGAAGACTTATGGAGAGACAATGAATCATCAAAGTTCATAGTTAAATTTGCTTTGAGTGAAAAAAAAAAAACCATAATTGTTACATCTCATTAACATTGATAACATGATGTGATTTAAAGTGACTCTAACAAACAACCCTTTTCCCATCATCACTACCAGCATCTTTCAAGTGCGTTACTACGTGACAGCAGAAAATGCTTTAAGAACAAGTGAGCAACTACCATAGGTGAAACAGAAATGAGATATCCATTGATAGGTTCTGATTTTGGCACTAAAACTTACCCTTTTATATACATGTGGGAATGATACATCATTACATCCGTAAACACCACGGCTAATACATCTTTCCCTGAGGTTATATTAGAGAGATGAAGCATCCAATACAAGGCAGTACAGATATTAAGTTCCTGGAATAGATAATATAATATGCACAGGATAACCAGCCCCTCAAAGTCATGCGAATAGTTACAAGAAGGCTGTGACCTGTGAGCTAACAGGAATCTCACACCAGCAAAATAAGAGTACTAGATTCGCTATACACATAATTTTAGGCATATTCTAACCAAGAAAAAGGTCCCAAGCCAAGTAGGGTTTGAGTACCCAAGGTTGAACTTAGCCATAACATCTAATAGGGTCATTGCATCCTTTCTCAGTGGATTGCTTAAATCCAAATCGTCCTCCCTTGGCAAGGTATTGCTGGTGGTACTCCTCAGCTCTGTAGAACTTTTTGGCTGGCAAAATCTCAGTCACGATGTTCCTGTTCAGAATCTTTTGCTGACGGTCCCTTGATTCAATTGCAGCTTGCTCTTGCTCAGGTGTATAGAAGTATATTCCTGATCTGTACTGCGTTCCTACATCATTCCCCTGAAACCAACAAAAAGGTCAAGAAGTCAGCACCAACTCATCCGTGATTCCTCCCTCCGCCAATTGTATGAAAAAGATGACCTCGAATTCATGCAATCTCTTTGTAGCAAAAAGAAAACAGATTGGACATCTTAATACCCATATTCACCTCCTCAACCCAGAGGAAATACAAAGAATAATTAATAAACGAAGAATAAAGGCATCAATATTTCACAAGTTTAACTTTTAAAATTTTCTAAGTGATGTTAAACTCTTTTAAAGGCAGACAAAGACAAGAAAATCACAGAATTCGACATCAGAAAAGGAGTGAAAAAAAAAAAATTAAAAGGCCAGACAGAAATCCGAAGATTCTGGTTCATGGAGGTGACACATTACCAGTGATCTGCATGCCTTGAGCACACAGTATCTCAAGAATGCGAAAGTGACAAACTTCTGAAAATGGAATAAATAATGAGAAAATGCAAGCACCACTGCACCAAGCAACCAACATCCCAGGGTGTGAACTCTGTCAAGCCCGTCAATTATCGATGCTAAGACCACATCTCAACAAGCAGAGCTTAAGAACTGGCACACCTCCACCAATATATGCTCCAAAGACCAAACAAATAGGAATACATAGATGACAAGACTTAAAACACCTATGCACTTTCCAGCAACCAGATGAGCTAGCTGGTTAGTATCTACAGGAAATTCAAATGTCTCTCATTGATAATAACCATATTCTTATAAAAATTTGGTCATCATGAAGCATCGACCTCAACTTGCTCAATTTGTGATCATGCAAATACTTGTACATTATTTTTTTTTTACAACTTTGAAGAACTAGAAGCCACAGGGTTTTGGAATAATATTAGCCAACAAGTCAAAATTTCATTTTGGTTCTATGGGCTCTCAAACATACATCCTTCTGACAAAAACCTCCAAGTTCCCCAACCCAATTTCTTCGATACAACTACATCTACCATCACATGTGACATTAAACTCTCTTAACATACTACTTTGCCTACAATTTTCCAGTCCACATATGAAACATTCTTAGCATCTTCAACTACAACCTGATAAAGTCACATAGCAAAAGACAAGTCTTGGAAACGCATACACTTACATTATCAAAAAATTTCAACAAGATAATGCTATACTCCCAAAAGATACTATAATTCAAACAAAATCCACTAGTTCGTAGTATGAAGGGCCTACACATAAAAGTAGCTCCAGCAGACAAATTATACATATAAAAAAAAATGCCAGCACCCAAAGCATTCTTCCCACAAACTCCTAAAATTTCCCCTTTCAAGTTAACTGCTCCTCTTATCCAAATTTTTGTACGCATCTTTTCTCAAAGCAAAAGCATCCTCATACAAATGTTGCAATCATAAAGACCAAAAGTAGTGTATGACACTTATGTATCACTCTGTATCTGTGTCATATGCTTCATTTAGCACACTTTTAGACTTAATTATATAGCTTTAGCAAACTAATGACTTCCAAAAATTAAACTAATGACTTCCAAAAATTAAATCTTCAGATATACATTGCGATCTTCATTACATAAAGGCCTCAAAGTTTCAACCTCAAACATGACACTTTTTTACCAATAGGCAATATCATTATCACCACTGCAAATTTTCAGACATCCAAGGATAGTATGTAGCTATTAATTTCGAACAAAGGCCACAAATTCAGCTAATTACATCAAACTCAACCCCAATTTTGAACTAAAAACACAAAATCACTAATTAACAACAATCTCAAAACCTCATTAACAACATACTATTAATCAATCCAACACATAAACCCCAGGAAAAAAAAAAAACACTCTACAATAAATACAAAAATATTCAATCAAAAACAAAATTCAAGCACCCTTAAAAATAAAGGAACTTACTTGACGATTAAGGGTAGTAGGATCATGTCTAGCCCAAAAAACATCAAGAAGATTATCAAAAGCACACAATTTAGGATCATACTGAACCCTAACAACTTCCGAATGATTAGTCATCCCAGTACAAATATCTTCATAAGTAGGATTATCAGTAAACCCTTGACTATAACCCACTTCAGTTCGGGTCACACCAGGTACCCTTTGAAATGCCAATTCTACCCCCCAAAAACAACCTGCCCCAAACTGAGCAAATTGCTGACCAGGAGCAGGCAAATCATCATCTGGGCCTTGCGCAATTGACGAAGAATCCATAGTTTCAGAGGTTCTAGAAGCAAAACCCAGTTTTCCAAGGAGATTATTCATGGGGTTTTTGAAGGAATTGAGGAGAGAGAGTGAACGAGGTGATGGTGAAAGTGGGTTTGAAATTGGATGTTTCGAGAAAGGAAGAGAAAGACACCCAGAAAAGGTAGATGAAGAAGAAGATGAAGATGATGAAGATTTGTTGAATTTGAAGAGAAGTGGTAGTGAAGGAGATGAAGATGTTATGGTTTTCAACATTGTATTTATTTTTTCTGGGTTAATTTAAATTTATAATTTCTGGGTTTTCGTGTAAGTTTTCTCTGGATTTAAGTGGAATGGGTCAATGAATTGAATCGAAATTGATTGAAGTGTTCTTGAAGAACATTTCCAAGTGGGTAATCCGAATTATTTGTTGAGTTCTAGAATTTGTTGATGAGAAATTTGGGAGAAAAGTGGGGTTTAAAGTGTTTAAACCTTATCGAGTGAGGGAATATGTAGGGCATTTGGCAAATTGTGTTATTGTTTGTTTGTGTGGTTGGATTGAGTGACGTGGTGCTCGACGATTCATATATCACTCTTTATCAATCGTTTATGTAATTCCTTCGATATTTGGAATATGCTAAAAATAATACTCCGTACTTTGTATTTCGTATGTAACAATCTAATTACGTCGTGTGTATTTGATTATTATGGGGTGGGTTAAGGATTTTATAATACGATGGTGGGTTTATATGAAGAGACAAAATCAAATTGTACTCCTTGTTTCTATTCAATTGCTTGAGTGCATGACTAATTGACTATGCTCTACATAAATAGATATTTAGGATTCTAACAAATTACTCATTCAAACTATTAAAATATTGGGTCTAGGTCAAGTACTACTTAATTCATAAACAAGTTAGATTATTTCATTATTATAAGTTCTAAAGCAAAGAGGGAGAATTAATGGACTCAAAAGGTGAAACTTAACCCAAGAATAAAAGGGCATGCTACTTCCAAAAGTGACTCCTTTCATGTTGTTACAAACTCTTACATGGTAGGAGAAAAAGAGCTACAAATATTTGAAATGCAACCAATGATTTCTGTAAAAAGAAAAATTTGCTTTTCACAACTCAATTGCCTATAGAGATAATCTAACTACTCAAAATCATACACATTTCTTCATGTGCTAAATTTTGCTCATAGCTTTATCGCTCACGTAACTTGTTGGACTTCCTTGTAGATTAAATGGATGAAAACACAAGCTACATTGGCTAATGCACCTCAGGTAAAATTCCAAAGTCAAACTAGCAGATTTTGATGCCATTGTGATCTCAACTTAGAGTTTGATTTGAATATTGATTAATTCAAGTTCACCAACCAAATCATGTTGAGCTCAACCTCGACGTCTTCAGTTTATCCATTACGTTGTGCTTCGTATTATTTAAGCCAAATATCCAAGAGTGAGCTTGTACTGAATCAAACAGTTTCTGTGGTACTGTTCTTGATTCTGAGTGTGCCTGCATGTATTTCCACTTATTCAACAAGCTGAAACGCACAAGCAACAACAATGTACATCAGCATTTTGAAATGAGATCAACCCAGGTCATCTATCTAAACATTGAATATGGACTTAATTTGTCCATTTCAGTAGTAAGATGTCCTAAATAAATCATGTGTGACCAACTATCTATTCCACAAAAGATTGACCTTGAAACCAATATTAAGATAATGCTACCAGCCTACCAAATCCTATCTACTATTTTTCAAGAAAACAATTTGTAAGTGGAAAAAAAGATGATGGCAACTTCCATATAAAGACAGGATAGATATTTTCAAACAACCAATATAATGAAGTGTAGCACCTCTTTCAAATTTCAATATTCTTCTTCAAAATAACCAACTTTCAAATGAGGGAATAGACTACCTCTACCTCAAGATGATTGGAAATACCTGACTTTTTGTGGTAAAACCTAATCAGCTTCACTTTGGTAAAAAATATCAAAAAATTTTGTATACTTATTACTTAACAATACTATATATAATTCATACTTCCTTAGGTTTGACCGCAAATTAAAATGGCTATGGTTCATATGTTTTCATCATGGACATAAAGCTGAAAAGAATATTCAACTTCACAGTAGATATTTTAATTCAGTAATGCAAAATTTCAATCTTAAAGAACAAATCCATATGAGAAAAGGACAAGACATGGTAGTGTTTTACTTGTACACAAGTAGTAGTTGAATTCTACTTTTCTTAATATTTTTACTTGACTGTTTTCCTATCTCTGATCATGTTAGTATGTTACTTGTACACAACATTTTGATATGCTAATCATGTCCTAGAAATATACAACTACCATCGATCAACATGTAACTAATGCCTTGTATACAAAGTCAGACAGAGGCTATCACCAACCTCTATATATATCCTGCTGATATTTCTTTGCCATTTGCCTGACGTTTGCTTGCAGCATTTAGTGCAATGGCCAAAGTGGCTAGCTTCAGTTCTGCACAAATAGACAAAAGTAATAGATATAAATATGACAAATTATTCATAAAAATTGCACTCATGAAAACCACAGGAAACAATAATCAAATGTTAAAGCTTTAAGCTTAAAGGGATTAGAAACAGTCTTGGCCGGAATCAGGAAAATTTGCTTATATGAGGCCATCAGGCCGATTTAACTTGACACAAACTTTAAACAAATAAGGATTTTTTTTTTATAAATACAACCAAGTTTGAATTGGTTAGCCACAGCTGAAAACATACAAAACTACTATTGCTTTTCATAAATTGCAATTAGAAAAAGAAATGGATCAAAAAATTTACTCACCGTCCGGCGAAGTCTCTGGCTTCACTTTGAATCTCTATCTACCTGTTGGCTTGATTAATTACACACCAAGAGTTAGGGTGCCTTCCATTCTATCAACCAAATCAGATAGCCCCAACACTGGTTCAATTATTGCGAACCCACTTTCTGAAGTCCTTAACATGCTCAAGCCTCAATCTCTGTGCTTCGGTTCTAACCTCTGTGGCCTTCAATTTTCTATAAAGGTTCTTATGAAGCCTTATGAACTCCTTATTATACATCCATCTATCAGCATACATACCGTGTTCCTTCATATGGTGAAGAACTTCCAGTACTCTCTCAAAGTAGCCTCCTCGAAGAAAATTTAACAGCAATAACTCATACAAGTCCCTGTTTGCAAGTGCACACCCATAATCCATAAACCTTTTGATATCACCCCACAAGATGGTGATTTCCCGATACCTTTCCAAAGATAAGTAGCCTTGTACCAAGTGAGCAAAAGTTTGCACTGTGGGCTGTATCTTTAACTCCTGCATTTTTCTGTATATTGTCTGAGCATCTTCCATCATTTTGGCCTTGCAAAAGAAATACATAGAAGAATTAAGTTCATAAACTTTAGATGGAGCTTTATTATAATCCCAGTTCATTTCTAGAACCAAAGATTCAGCTAATTCTGATTGCCTAATGGTATTTGATTTAACCACACTTCCATGTGCTACTCCTGAAAGACACTTAGACACCATTGTTTCGTCAGATGCATCAATGAGCAAACCAGTCATTTTAATCTGTTTCACAAGGGCTTCTGCTTCCTTGGACATATTTTCTTTGCGATAGGCTTTCAAAAGTAGCATATATGTTGAGGAGGGAACAGCCATATTGGCCATTTCCATATCATCCAATATATCATGAGCAGTCTCAAGGAAACCAGAATCAATGCATGCATGGATTACATCACAGCAAAGATTTTCTTCTTGAGCTGTACCCATCTTCTTTTGAATTGCAACTAAAAGTTCAGAAAGTTCAGTAATTCTACCTCTTCTCTTGTATTTTATAATGAGTCGTGCCAAGCCTTTACTAGTAATAATAAGTTTTCCGTTCTTAAATGCTACATACTCCTCTTCGCCTTTCACATGAATGACAAAATCCTTCTGCAGTAACTCAAACATAACTTGAACTTTTAAACCTTCTTTCAAATATGGGGAACCAATAGGCAGTTTACAAGGCTTCATCAGTTCCTCATTTAGTTGCAGAGGACGTGACCCCCATAGAAGATAAATATCAGTTACCAGGCTGGCAGCAGCATCAGTATCATCAAAATCATAATGCAAGCTCAAAAGCTTGTCATAGAAGTGAACATAATGCCGAGCAAGTGGCAATGAAACTTGATCTACATACTCTTTGAACCTCTTCAACTCGTCCCTCAGACCATTCATTTCATAAATGTAAGTGAATAGAAGAACAGAGTGTACATCAGCTACTGCTCTTATTCGTGCCATTGCTTCTATTATCTGTTGCCCTTTCAGCGATGATCCAGATCTCACGCAAGCCTCAAGAATAAGGTTGAAGATTGCAGTACTAGGTTTCATAGACGTGGCACATTCAGATCTCTTTTCTGTAAGATGATGGAAATGGTCACAAATTTCAAGAAGGATATTAGATGCCAGACATGTGCCAGCCTCAGTCTTCACCATATGCATAAACACAGAACACAGCACATCCACTGGGGGAACACTATTTCTGTGCAGCATGAGTCTGAGTACTTTCGATGCGAGTACAGGCATCTGAGCTCTTACAAGCGAAAGGCAAAGCCTTGACAAGCAATCATGCTCAAGTGATTCAGAATTTTCTTTTGCAACTTTAAATATTAAGTTGCATGCTTTAGGAAGTGAGCGGTGATCAGATGAGTAAGACAGTCCATAGATCAGCTTACTCAAAATAGCAGGTGGAGGAAAACCATACAAACTCTTAAACTTGCTAAAGACTGGCCATGCCTCAAAATCTTTGCAATCCAACAATGCACTTTCAAGCTTTTTCAACATAATATCATGGTTAGGACCTTCCCAACACAGCTCATCTTGCTCAGTTCTAGTACAGAAACGCCTGACACGCGCAACATTAAATTGTCTACTGCACACATTAGTTTCCCAATAAGTTCCACAGAAAGATTTACAGATATGTACATTGTGGACTACTGCTGCAGACTTCGTAATGTTTGAAGCAACAAGTAAAATTAACCGATGATACACCCTCCAAATCATCTGTACCAACTATAATGCCTTGTAAACGCGTATATAAAGTATCCATACCTACCAAACATAGTGACTAGGCATGCCTTCCAGAATCTTGGACAAATGTGATGAAATCAGCATCATATAGCTCATTCCATATTATAATTTAACAAATGCCTGTTTCATACATTCCACAACAATGTTATTACAGCAATCATGCATAAAATTAACGGTATTGAGGCCCGTGTCATAGTTCCATCCTAACATTAATGGTAATGGTATTGAAACCTTGTTAAGGGCATCAACTTCTTAAGAGGGATCATTAGGGGTGCTAAACCTTCGAGCCAAACCCGAATAGGAATAGGACGAGCCTCCACTAGAAGGCTCTGATTATGGACTCGATTAAGCACGAAAACTGAACATCTTAGCAATCGCATCTGACTCAATTATAAAATTACGCTCCTAAAATTCACATTCAAGTAATAATTTCCCATCTGAATAGAGTGCACATAGAAATATTTTAGCAACAAAATCACTGGACATAAATAATCTTCCATAAGTTGAGTAATTATAACAAGGGATTCAATAATCCAGCTTTAGAAGAACCCTAAATTGATTATACTGACAATAATTAAATTAACTATAGTGTGAAATTGATATTCGGTGACTAAATAAATGAAAAAAAAGCATCTTACCTCAGAGCTGAGAAGCTGCTTCAATAGCTCAGAAGCCGCTACAATGAGAGCAAAGATTACTGCTTCAATGAAGGAAACGTATTGCCAGCAAACAAATGAGGGGGAAATTAAAATGATTAAGTGGGGGCGTTTGGTTCAATCGGGGGAAACAGAATGAAAATATGAAATTAATAAAGGGATTCACGCTCACCTTATTTTTTCACGGTATATACTATATAGGACCTGTGACTCCGTGAGAGGTTTCGACCCAATACAACTATTTTCCTTGCCAACTCATAGAAAAAATAAAAAATACGGAGAACAATTTCAGGGGTCGCTTGTCAATTTGGTTAATTATGATGATATTAGCAATTAGAATGTTATCCCTTAGTTTTTATTTTAATGCCTTTATTTCTTCTCGTAATTGAAGATGAGTAACACGAATACATGATAGCTCACTTTGTGCTAAGATGGGATACTCGTGGTTGTTTGAGATTTGTTTGTGCGGATCTGCTCTGCTCTGTTCTGACATGCTTTGCATTGCTATGCCCTGTCGAAATCTGCTATGTTATGCCTTTCTCTGTTATGCAGTGTGTGAAAGCCTAACCTGCTCTACTTGTGAAAGCCTAACCTGCTCTACTTGATCTATTGAACTCTGTTCTGCTCTCCAATTGTGCCACAAGATCAAAAGAATAGGGCCATAGATCAAAAAAAAAAAAAAAAAAGAAAAAAAAGAAAAGAATGTACTATGACCGTTGATTATTAGATCCGGCGGTTAAGATTATAGGGTCATTACTTTTCTTCCTATATTTTAATTTCTTATCTCTTGTTTTTCACTTTTACACTGCATCCCCTCTCTTTCCTCCATTGAAGCGTACTCTGACTTCCCATTGAAGTGGATTTTGAGCTCTACTCTCTCCTCCATTGAAGCAGCTTTTGAGTTCTGAGGTAAGCTGTTTTTTCCTTTCTTTAACATCGTTTATCAACTTCACAATTTAGGGCTTAATTTCACTGTCTTTTATTTAATTGCTAGCATAGTCAATTTAGGGTTTTTTCTAAGGTGGGTTATTGAACTATTGGGGATAAGCACTGAATTTATGAACGATTATAATGAGCAATTTTGTTATTTGCAATTTACTCTGATATTCTTAAGCCACCAGAATTTATGTGTTTTTCTGAGCCTCAATTGATGATTGAGTCAAATTTGGTTGCTAATGTGTTGCATTATTCGAGCCTATTTGAGGCTATTGGAGCCTTAGCCAACCCTGGGTTTGAACCTGTTGAGCCTAACACTATTCCGGCTTGGCAGTGTTTAGCACCCCTAGTGAACCCCTTTAAGAAGCTTGATGATTAATAGGGCTGCAATACCATTGAAACACTTCAACCATACTGCCTAAATCCACAGGCTTTTGTTTATAACTTTTCATGTTGGGATGGAAAGCCATGATATTGGGCCTGTGTCCAGGGCAGCCGTCCCCTGCCGGGTATGGCCTGCTCGAGAGTTATATTGTACATTTGTGCTTAATTTACTTATGTTCCAACTTATTGTAGTGAAAAATTTTGAACAGGTAATTGCTTATTTTCCCTTAATACATTATTAAGTATGATTTGTGGGGTTCTGAAAGTTCTACTTATGGATATGTTAAATGGGGTTAGGTTAAAGCCTTAAAGGTAAGATCTGCATAATTTCCAGCCATCTTCATTTACTAAATCATTATCATCCTTACAAAAAGCCATTTGATAAAATAGATAGAAATCTTTCTTTCTGTTTCCTAGGAATGTAATTGAAGCAAAATATTATGACTTGGTTAGTTAGAAATGACGTGACAACTAATTAAGGAAATTTCCTCTTAGATTTCATTCAATAGGCTTGATTTTTACAAAGGCAATAACTCCCTTTTGTGAGCTTACAGAACATAGCTTTTACAGCCCTAATGATATCATGTCTTACATTGACTCTAACTATCTTGCTTAGAAATGATTAAATATCATAACACTATAACAGATATTATAGTGGGAAATAAACAAAATTGCACAAAGGAAATAACACTAACACTTTGTTTGGTTAGCATTTCATTTCCCAATCAAAACTTTCTTATCTGGAGAGATTGGTTTAATGGGGAAGGAATATAAATCTCTCCAATTCTTTTCCTCTTCCATCCCTTAACGTTGTATCCAAACACAGGAAAAAGATATCCTCACCTCTCCTTCCCATTCCGTCCATATCTTCCCCTCCAAACATAGTGTAACGTTGGCCAAAGAGACCTTTATTCCCCAATACTTTCCCTCAAACTTTGATGGAGGTGAGTGACTGAAAATGCTCCCAGATTGAAAAGTATCTTGGGTTTATTGGCTTGTTGCTGAGTACTAGTAGAGAGCACCTTAGTAAGACTCTTTGTGGGCCTGTAAGTGCACGATTGAAGGCTTGTGCATGAAGGACATGAACTATATAGGTTATGTTACGGAGGCTTAGTCAGTGTTATGTGAATGACTTTCCAGCTAGCCTTTGATAGAAGTCAGGCTGTTTTGGGGGGAGGGGTGGGGTCCCAATAACAATATCTGGTATGAGCTTAATATGATAGTCCAGAGAGGAGGGTACCTCGTGGCCAAGAATTTACTTTGATGTTAAGGAAATATCAAAGCATTTCCATACATATCATGTAAATCAAGTTGAGAGGAAAACTTTTTTCTGAGTTATAGGATAGCTTTAAATTGTTCTGGCTATGATTAAATCACTCACATACACAAGTCTAGGCAGAAAGGCCTACAATTTCATCAATTTGTAGATGTGTTTTATTGTATTCCTTTTTTAAGCAATTGAGGGGTGGGGGTGGATTTATGGTGAGTTAGTTTTATATTATGGATAGGCCTCTGGTTCTTGATGAAGCCATGATAACGCTGTTGCCCTTGTGATGTGGTTGCATGGTATATGTTTTCAAATTTCAACAGAATATGTATCCCGTCCCCAAAAAAAAAAAAAAAAAAAAAAAAAAAAAAAAAACAGAGCATGTAGTTACTTTCCCCTGATAAAAGCATAAGGTGTATTATGTTTGGATGATAAATATTGCTTTACTTATGAAGTGAACTGAAGTTCAAACTTCAAAGATGTCATTTTGCTTTTGATTCCTGGAGTTTAATAAGAAGGGTAGGTTTTCTAATAAGAAATTGATGAAAACAGTGTTGACCTTGGCTCATGTTTAATAGTCATTATACAACAAACTGTCTTCTAGACGTTTACATCTACTGATATTGCTATTTGCAAGCTAGCAAACATAATTTTGAGAGCCATGGTTTCATTTGCTCATAGTTGTCGTTTCTTCTTCTCACTATTATTTCTCTTGATGAGTGAAATTTCTGCATATATTTTGTTTTAGAGTTTTCAATTGGACCATTTCCTGTGTAGCGGCCTTCTTCTGTCATGTTATTTTTGAAAAGCAGGTGAATGATATCATGGGTTCTCTGTCTGCTTTCCTTCTAACTCTTTTTTGGGTGTTACTTTGAGCAGACCTATTGAAGCTTCAAGTTTGCACCAGCCAGTCATCCTGGGTAAGAAGGCAAGAAGCATGTTGGAGAACAAGGGAAACCCAACTTTTAATAAGTCAACAGGTTTGCCTCGGAAGAGATTTTACCGAGCCCGGGCCCATAGTAATCCGTTAAGTGATTCTCACTTCCCTGTTCCACTTTCACCTCAACATGTTGACTATTCACTTCATTTTCCTCAAATTTTTCCTTCCCCAGACCGATCTGGAGATGCAAGGAGGATTGAATTTGCTGATGTAGGTTGTGGTTTTGGAGGGCTTTGTATCAGCCTTTCAACTCTATTCCCTGAAAAGCTAATGATTGGAATGGAAATTAGGGATAAGGTGACAGAGTATGTTAAGGAACGGATTTTGGGCTTGAGGACAACAAATCCTGGTCAATACCAGAATGTCTCTGTGGTAAGGACCAACTCCATACATTCCAAACTATTTTGAGAAGGGTCAACTATCAAAAATGTTTTTCTTGTTTCCTGATCCACACTTTAAAGAGAAGAATCACCGTCGTAGAGTAATCAGCCCATTCTTGTTGGATGAATATGCTTATGTACTCCGGGAAGGAGGGATCATCTACACTATCACAGATGTTGAGGAGCTGGGGGTCTGGATGAGAACATGCCTTGAGAATCATCCCATATTTGAGGGTATTACAGACGAAGAGCTTGAAGCCGATCCTGTCGTTAAGCTCCTGGTATCTGCTACCGAGGAAGGGCAGAAGGTCGCCAGAAATGGGGGACAGACTTTTCAAGCAGTTTTCAGACGTGTTGCTTTGTCTGGTTAATCTGTACAATGTAACGTTGGACTGGCTTTTAAACTCTTGGTGCTAAGAAGGAAAGCAGGTCACCAGGAATTCAAGACAGATTTTTCGAGCCTCAGACAGATTGCTTTGTCTGGTTAGTCAGTATTCTGTATTATTAGAATGACTTTTTAGTTTTTAGTCGAACAAATCTATTATACATCTCTTAGGAGTAGTTCAATTTCAATGTTGAGATGCGGAATCTGCACTGTGCTAATATGCAAGATATTGAGTGGTTTTGACTGTATTATCATTCATATATTATGCTTACAGGTTAACTACAAGATGAATTTCAATTTATGCTCACAATTAACTTCACTCAAGATATTTTTGGTACATTTTTTGCACACTAGATTTACAATCAATAATATTAGTAGATCAAATAATATACGGGAACTTTTAACCAGTTTGGGTTATAAGTAATTGATTCATTAAGTGTTTTTTTTTTTTTTTTTTTTTAATAAAATAAATTAATAAATCATGAAATAAGTTCCTAAGGATAATAGGATTACTTTCTTACACATAGATTTTAATTTTAGTATAGGAAAGACAACAATTTTGTCCATGACCTGTTAGATTTACTTGGCCATCAAGTATAGGGATAATTCTTTTTTTTTTTTTTTTTTTTTGGGTAAAGGGATAATCCAGTACTTGCCCTTCAATTATATATAAATAATCCGCTGCTTAATGTATTTTACCAAATAGAAGTTAGTACCTCCTCCACGATCAATTCTCTTCCCTTACCCAAATCCCTGACCAGCCAAAAACATGTTGAGTCATGAGAGCAGCAGGAGCAGTCGTAGAAGAGGACGCTGGCAATTCAAGGACAATTCTGACTATGATATGTCAGAATCCTTTGAAGAGGCTGGCTACAGCAGGAAAAGAAAGAGGAATATTTCGGAGGAAGAGGTTAAGGAGTACCTCGCGAAGAAGGCGCAGAGAAAGGCTGTGAGTGTGGCGAAGAAGTTCAAGAATCAGATAACCAATGAGCAATTTGTGTGGAAGAAGATCGAGAGAGATGTGATGGTGCGGGGTTTTAAGGCGACAATGGATGACCTCACCGTTAAGGCTGAGAAGAAGAGGCAGAAGGAACTGATGGCTGAGTTTAAGAAGATGCAGAAGAGGAGAGAAGAGAGAGTGGAGGAGAAGGCGCGGAGAGACGAGGAATTAATGATGTTGCAGAGAGAAAGAGATAGGGCTGAATCTGGTAACTTGGAGATGAAAGAAAGAGAGTTTCTTTTAGAACAGTATAAAATAAGGTCTAGGGTCCGGCTGCGCGAAGGGAGAGCAAAGCCAATTGATATTCTTATTGTGTATCTTGATGAATCTGATAAATTCGATGTCAAGGAGTTGTATGAGCCGCCTTACATGGTTTTCAAGGGCTCAAGTACTGTTAAAGAATTTCAGGAGCTAATTGATGATATTAAACTGCATCTTGATCTTGACAGGGCGCCCATGTCGTCAACTCATGCGGAGTATTGGGAGGCACTGATGGTGGTTTGTGAGTGGGAGTTGGCTGAAATCAGGAAAAAAGAGGAAATTGATCATCGAGTTAGACTCCATGGTATGCATACGAGTGTTGAAAAAGATGTCATAAACTACTTGGAAGGCAAGAGTTACAAAGATTTGGTAGCACTATTAGAACAAATCGAGTCATTGATGCTTACTGGAAGAGCAAAGGTGGTTGAGTATTGGGAAGCTGTCCTTAAACAGCTTCACTTTTACAAGGCTAAGGCTTGTCTTGATGAAATTCATATGAGTAGAAATTTGCACCACCTTGAAGTACAGCAGGCTCTCCAAGAGGAAAACACTAAATCTGTGGAGGGAACCGAGGAGGAAGTTGAAGATGCTCGGGATGGTCCATATTCCCCTCGGCTCTTACATGGTGAAGATAATGAGGAAGCAATTGATCCTGATGAGGATAGGGCAGTTTTGGAGAAGCGCTTGGGTGTTTTGGTTGAACAGAAAAGGTGGTTGAAAGAAGCAGGAATGGCTTTAGAACCGCGTTCAAAGCCAGAGGAGGGTGACTTTGAGGTCATGGCAAAGAAAGAAAGTATGGGAGCCATGGAGGAAGGTGACGTGGTTTTGGGTTCCGATGCTGTAGTGAACCTGGATTCACAGGTGTATGATTGGCATGACATGTATCGCCCAAGAAAGCCCAAGTATTTCAATTATTTTCATACAAGTTATGAATGGAACAAGTATAACCGGACACATTACAGCCGTGATAACCCTCCTCCCAAGTTTGTTCAAGGGTACAAATTCAATGTATTCTACCCACACCTTATTGACAGTTCTAAGGTTCCCAAAGCACTTGTTGAGAAAGACGGGGACTCTACTGAGACATGTATTCTTAGATTTCAAGCCGGGCCTCCTTATGAAGACCTAGCGTTCCGCATTGTGCTTAAAGAATGGGAGCTTTCCTGCAAAAAGGGTTTCAAATGTACATTTGAACAAGGCATATTACGTTTGTATTTTAACTTCAAGCGGTATGGTTATCGACGATAAAAATGTATATGCTCCCCAATCTGCACATTCAAGTTTTCAGACTCATCTCAGCATCCGCCTTGAGTGTTTTCAGACTGTTATAGATGCAATTGCCTTCAGAATTGTATCTACAAATTTAGTACTTCGTAATATGTTTTCAAAATTGTATAAATCATGATACAGTTTGTTTTTATCTTGAATCCGAATTATGAATTTGATGATATTTAAGTTGCAGTATATATCTACTTCGCAAATGCTGTGCTTTATATACAACTTTTATTATTATACCCTGCCTTGTGCCTTCGGTACACTAAATTTATGCACTGTGGACTGTGGTTGTCGATGTCTATGCTATTAGCTGCCAGACAGAAGTTTGTTCTATTGTCATCCTCGGACAAGTCACTATTGCTATAGAGGCAATTGTTGTATAACTTTGTTACCTTTTCCGGAATATACTCATTCATTTTTTAAAATACGAAGTAAAAATTTACATGTTTTAATCTGGTATTGATTTTGGGACGACATTTAGATGAAATCTAACCAAACAATATCATATGTAGGTCTACTTGTACTGTATTTTTTGATACAAATCTAATTATGTCAAAACTAACTACTTATGGCCTGTCCTGAGTCACTGAAAACAACTAAACTGAATTACTCCGTAATTGATAGAGCTAAAATGATTTGTTTATGAGAGAAGAAAATTAGGATCAGAACTAAAATAATTGGAGTTGAACTATACTGAACTGAAATTAAGTTGAATCGAATAAGCTCTTAATACTCAACTCATTATAAAAGTTATAAACTTATAATCATACAAATGGTTTGAATTTTGATTAAACTTACAAACTCTATTTTACAATTTATTTATTTTTGTTTTAATAGAACCCTAGTTATAAGGTTAAATAAAACTTCGGTTCTATTATTAAAAAAAAAAAAAAAAAAAAACTTGGCTTTCAAAAAAAAAAAAAAACAAAAAAAAAAAGTTAATAAAACTTTCCTTAAAAAAGGTTTTATGTTAAATAAAAAAGTTTAGTTGAACTTTCCTAAAATAAACGTGAAGTAAAACTTTCCTAAAAAACAAAGGCTAATTAACAAGATTGGGGACTTGGGGTGCAAGAAAAAATCAATTTACAATCCGGGAACTTGACCCTCAAGCATATAAAGATTACACCGCCTAATAATCATCAAATGAACCGACTTAATTTCATTCATCAATTATAAATATCCCTCAACATTTAGTGTTTATATGCAAATCAAATTCCTTCAACAATTTTGTCAAAAAAAATTCCTTTAACAATAAGAAAAAAAAATCTTAAAGAAAGTCTTCTAATAGGGTTAGTTTAATTTTAAAGTTTAGCGATGGAAGTCCGTAAAGTATGTGAGATAATTAGTAAGGTGTTTAAGGAGTTCGATGACATTTCTAAGCAGGAGACACACGAGTACAAGCGCCTTAACCCGACGGCGGCTTCGAATTTTGTTCGAGATAGTGAGCTGTACGAAATTCCCTTAGGGAGTGTTCAAGGGTATGAATTTGGGTGTCCTCTTGATTGTGTTGATACATTTTCTGTTGTTGATGAGTCATTCTTGGAGCGATCGGAACCCGTGAAGTTCATTGACAGGGTGTTCGATGGACAATGGAAGGGGGGTAGTAGGGGTAAGAAGCGGTCTAGGATGATGGCAATCGACGAAGTTGATGAGTGTAATACATTGGAGAGTTTGATTGAGTTGGGACCGGAGAAGCTTAAAGAGGGTTTGGATGTCTTGGGACTCAATTCTGAGGATACTGTCTTACAGAAAGCGGCGAGGCTGTTATTGGTCAAGAACACCCCTGAAGATAGGCTGAATCGAAAGTGCTTAAAGACGGGAAGAGAAGAAGATGTACAACAGTCTGATTATAAAGTGACAGGACTCGTCGAGGCCAATGTCAAGAAGTTGTGTGGGATTCTAGAAGAGACTATTGAGCAAACTCGACAAGATGTTGAGAACAGGCTAATGATGACTGCTAACGAAATAACTTATGACTGCAAGGCTGATTATGAGATCGAGGGAGAAAAGGATGTCGAAAAGGTTGATAACTTGGTGCTGGGTTGGGATGGACTTGACCAAGAATTCGAGTGTCAGATATGTGGGAATTACACCTACAAGGGGCAGATTGCTTTCGAGAGGCACTTCCGTGAAGAGCGTCATGAACATGGTATGCATTGCCTAGGAATACCTAACTCTCAGATCTTTTATGAGATTACTGAGATTGATGAGGCAGAAAAGCTGTGGGAAGATATTCGACCGAGACAGGAAATGTTCTAGTGGTGTCCTGTATCAGACGAGGTTTATGAAGATGCAGGCAGTAACATCCATCTACACTAAGATGACCAACACTATTATTATTATTATTATTAGGCAGGGCTTAATCTGATTATATAACTTTTTACCTTTTATTATTGATTTGTAGTCTTTTGTTGAACTGTGTAGCTTATATCTGAATCAGACTTTTGTAACAGATTCCTAATTTGTTTTGAGAATAACAGATATTTCTGATTCCATTAGAAGGTCACGTTTAGTTAACTGATATTCGTATGTGTAGCTAATTTCAGTACTCTATACTACACCTCCAGAACAGAAACAATCAGACACGATAATATAATACTCGAATATACTTGTATTACACAGGGGGCATAGAAAATTGATTCTGACACTTACTAAGCAATCAAAACTCAGACAAAATTCACCTGCTTTTCGATTAAAATCTAGAACCTGTAAAATTCATTTTGTGGAGATTTATATTTAAGCAAAACAGCTTCAGGATGACAAGTCTGAAAGCTTTCCCAACAGACAATTTGACTCCTATATTATATGCAGAACTCCAAATTTGACTCCTATATTATATGCAAAACTCTAAATTTGACTCCTATTTTTTATGCAGACTTGAAAGATCTAGGTGTAAAAGCATATTCCACAATTAGTAAACATGTAATTTGTCTCTTTAAAGAAAATAAATTAATGCTACAATAAAAAATTAAGTGTATCAATTTTACATTCTTGAAGCACAAATAAAAATCAGGTCTTAAGTGCCTGTGTGGCAATCATATTCTGCATCTAATTTTAAGCTTCTCAACAAGCAGTACTGAGGCGTATTTGGTATAACCTGTCTTTTGCAAAGAAAAACGATACGTAGTGAAACTTGAAGTTCAGAAACAGGAGCCACTTCAATTCTTACATGTCAAAATCATTCATGCCTTGCAGATTATGGACTGTCAGTAGGTGTCTGACCAAACAGAGGATCCTCAACATTTATGGTTATTTTGGTATTCCTTGGAACCAATAACATTGTTCTAGACAATTTATACTCCCTCCATACTTGACCTCTTTCACCATCATCATCGCCATAACCATCATGAACGGAGGAAATATAAAGCCGGTCCAAAACAGTTGCATTACTTAGAATGTACTCAAGCAACTTCACATCATTGGCATTACCCTGAGTATTCAATAATTTTATCTTCTTAAGCCGACTTAACAAGCATATTGGTATTGGATTTCGATCACCCCAATCCTTTTCATTCTTAGACAAATCTAAGGTAAGATGGACAAGATTATGAAAGACTGACCCAACATCAAAATCCAAGCTATCAAGCGCATTGAACACAGAAAGACCATTTAACAGGTTAAGAGATTCAACACTAGAAATCCCCTGAACAAGTTTTGGTATATATCTTATAAAATCAATCCTACTATAGCTAAAGTTCGAAATGTCAAGATCTGCCCTGACCAATCTGCTTGGATACTGATCAAACCTATACAGACCAAGAAAGCCGCGAATCTCAATGTGTTGGAGCAATGGTGCTTTAATGGTAAACACAAAATGCCGCGATTTTCCCCTGATAATCAAGGACTTCAGATTCTGAGCTGATATTGTCAGATATTCTGAGTTAGCGGAATCTTCATCTATTTCCAAAGACAACATTTCCAACAAAGGGCAAGACTTAAACAAAGTTTCAAACACTGATCTATTGTTGGTTGGCAGGTCAATTAACACAAGCTTCTTCAAATTTGGAAGACTAACAATTTCAGTTTCTGGCAATTCACAGCATAAATTTCCACCCAATTCAAGTTCTACTAGTGATTCAACGTCAAATACACAAGACGGAAAACGAACATGAGGTCCAAGATAGTAAGGAAAGTCGCAACTTACCTTGATCTTAGCCACTTTAAGGACACAAACACGACGAATCCAGGATTTCAAATAAGCAGAACACACTTCAAATTCATCATTCTTCGCAGTTTGTGGGTAAGGGATATGTAGATGGAAGGTTTTGATAAGTGGGGAGGTGATCCGGTTGAAAATATTATCAACCGTGTTGATGAATTGGAAGAATTTTTCAGAGTGATCGGAGTCAGAGGCACGCGGCCATGGCCAGTCTAAAAAGAGGTGAGGGAGTTGTAGCTGTGTCCAGAGGTAACACCATCGGCGAGATAAGATAGAGGTGGCAACTGCGGATTTGAATGGGATGAATGAAAGAATATCGACCAAAAGAGTGTCTGGAAGTGAGCTTAATCTGTCTTCTTCATAATTTGAGAGTGTTTCAGCCATTTTTGTTTGGATTTTTGAGTGAGATTTTTTATTTTAAACTCTCTCAAATAAGAAAGAAGTTGAATTGGTTGTTGGATACAAAAAAGTCTACCTAACCTTTGAATTTTATTTTGGAGGGATTATAATAGAAAACTAAGACAGAGTTTACTATAAATATAAAAAGACTACATATAAAAATTAGGGGCAAAAGTAACCAATAGTAGGATGGATTGTGACATCAAATCTTCTTTATTGCCTCATATTGTTCTTAATGAGTCTAAAGAAAAAACTAAGGCATTACATTATTATTTATTTGAAAAATTGGTCGTCTTCAGCAAAGCACTTGTGGTATCCAACCCAGTCATTTATAGAAGTACTCCGTACCTACATTACTTGATGATGCACGAATATAAATTCCATTAAACTCAATCTCGCAAGTTAAACAACTCCTTGGAAGGCTGAACAATATACCACAGAAGTCATATTCCTTCCGTAATTGGTTTTTTTTTGTAATCGCCAAGGTTAGAATTCTTACTAGCAATGCAAGAAATGTAAAGCTTCTCCAAAACATGTGCATTGCTTAGAATGACTTGAACCAAATTGGCATCATTGTAGCCTCCAATAATATTGATTTTCAACAAGTCTATCTTCTTGAGTTTCGGTAACAAACATAATGGTATTGCGGATCCCCAATTGATAACAGTCTTAGATAAAGACAATCGAAGATGAGTTAGATTACGAAAGAGTGACCAAACATTTGCATCCACGGGAAAAAGGGCATTATTGTAGATAGCAAGACCACCCTTTAGTTTAAAGTAGTTAGCATTCGACATCCCTCGAAAAAGAACAGGTATTAAGGTATAAAGAGCATTTCCTTGCTTGAATCTACAATTCCTATCGATAGAATCCCTAAACACAATAGATGCCCTTTTCAAATAACTCAGAGTCTCGACGAAACAATAAGATGCAATACAATCTTTAATCTCAATCTCTTCCAACAAGGGTGTATCAATCACAAATTTTTTTATCAAAAACGACGAGACATATGTACTATTAATCACCAAAGCTTTCAAATTTGGAGCTGAAATATCTATTATGTAGTCGTCATCTATGTTATTTTGATCCTTGGACAAATCGAATGTCAAGATCAAAGTCTCCAATAAAGAACAATACTTAAGAATTGCCTTCAATGATTCAAGGTTGACCAACCGATAAATACCTAGTTTAAACCTCTTCAAATTAGGAAGATTAACAATACCATTTTTAAGATATCTACAATAATAACATCCATCTAATTCGAGGTTTACGAGTGATTTGATTTCGAAAACATAACTTGGTATATGTATGCTAAACCAGGCAAAATCAGAAAAGCTTATATCTAAACTTACAAGATTTAAGGCGGAAATTTGAGGAAGACTTGAATACACAAACTTTAACAGTTTTACGAATAGATCATCTTCCAAATAGTGGTTATTATCGAAATGTTTCAAATGTAGTTTTGAGGTTTGGATACGCGGGGAGGTGAATTGATTGAGGATGTGATCGAAAGAGGATATAAATTTTTCAAAGTTTTTTTCACCGCTATTTATGTCGATGATAAGGTTACGACTAAAGTTACGAAGCTCGGTCGAAAGGGATCGCCAAGGACGGGACAAGATCGAGGTAGCAACGGCAGAATGGATAGGGAGAAGGGATAAAATTTCGATCAATAGAGCGTCCGGGAGAGAGCTTAATCTGTCCTTTTTACCACCATTGTTTTTGTTGATGAGGATATTTACTTCATCCATATTATGATTCATGTGAGTTTATTAGGATTTTCAAGAGGTTTCAATAGGGTTTAATCAAGGTTTAGGAGGATGGCAATAAATGAAAGTATAAGCCCTAACAAACATTATTGGGCTCACTTTTGTCCATCTCTTTTATCATTATTTTTTTCCCATATTGATCCATTTAAGGGAGAGTCACATCGATCCTGGCCTAACCCGTCCAATAACCAAATTAAATTATTATTTTAATCAGCAAAAATCAATCTTAGAGCCTGTTCACATTTACTTAATTTCAGTTCAGTTCAGCTTCTAATTTCCCTCTAAATAAGAAAAAAAAAACATTTTAAACATTAAAAATCAGTTTTAATCATAAAACTGATTCAATCTTATCAAGAGTTGAAAAGTATATTTATTTTTATTTTATTTTTTTGAAACAATTGAAAAGTATATTTATGACTTTGTTATTATCTCCTTTCAAATTACGAATTTAATTAATTAGTCAAACAATGCTCAACAATAAAAATCAATTCAACTAGCAATGTATAACAGAAACAGGCAAATACTATTGAATTGATATCTCCTAAAAACAAGCTAATTTCCATCAATGAGAATTTTAAGATGACTATGAAATCAATATAAATTAACAGAAAATACGCATAATCACACATTCATGATTCATGTGATACTTCCATTAGGAAGCATTACCTCTAATTGCCGCGGCAGTGGTAGACACCTTGATATATAAGCCCGAAAATTCGATTTGGCACCGTGGTGAGCTTCTTCTACACTTGGATAGTTTTTCCCAAAACGATAACTCCGTACTTCGATCATACAATACCGTTCTCACATTTTTAGTAAACACACAAACGAGCCGCTCCAAGTATGGTGTGCAACACAAAAAGTACTTAATGGCATCCAATATATTCTCTTCATTGTAATCAGTCGAATTCACCTCTACCTCAACTCTCTTAAATCTTGTCAATAAAAGCAAAGGTGCCGCGAAATCATTTGATGAAGAGATCAAGCCAACATTACGTCAGCTCGTACTACTCAAGACAAGTACTTCCAAATTTGGACATAATCGAAACAATACCAAGAGCATCTTATACTCATTGTTAGTAAAATGTGTATTCAATCTAAGATAGCTCAAATTTGGGTAAAATCGAGTCGAAAAGGTGAATGCGATTAAATCAAGTGTAAGGGAGCTCACATGAGAAATTGATCCAAGAAATTTATTGATGTTCAAGATCATCACATTAGACTCAGGTAACAATGTCAAACTTGGATTTGAGTCACTTACACTCAAGTATTTTAAACTTGGTGCATCAATTGTAACTTTGGCTAAAAGTTTGCATCCAATCAACTCTAAATTTAACCGCTCCAAATTTTTCGCGGATATATTAATATCCGCGATAATTTTTCTAGGCTGACGAATGTGACAAATAACCATGGACAAATTTTCAAGTGACGGACAAGACTTAATTAGTCTTCCCCAAAAGTTACAATGAAACAGCAACACGGTCACACTCAACTTCTTTAGTTTCGGAAGGTTGAAATTGGTCGTGGTTGTATCATCTTTAATAGCATGATCAGGCACAAAGCAAGACAACTCGGAGACGAGTTCAAGTACAACCAACGCAGGAGTTTGGAAAATAATTGAAGGCGTTACAGTGTTCATCAACTTAAAATCACGCTCTATAACTTTTATGCAGATTTTTTGTACTTTACTATCACAAATTTGATGAAGCCAAGAATTCACGTGTTTAGACAAATCGCTTAACCATTCACTCCCACGAGACCGGTCACAACCACGGAGAGTAAAAGAATTGATTAAGGGAGACGCTAACCTTTGGAAGACTTTGTCGATATCTGCGAACTTATCGATGCTGGTAGTGAATTTGCGGCAATTGATGTCGATAGAAGTGATATGTGTCCATAGATAATGCCATCGAGGGGATAAAATAGCAGTGGTAGCCGCGGTGTTGGTAGGGAGACGGCTGAGAATATCGATGAGAATGGGATCGGGAAGAGAACTCAGTCTGTCCTCTCCGCCATTGTTGTTCATCATCCTCAATCTAGCCATTATTTTTTTTTTTGTTTTTGTTTGGGGTGTGAGAGAGGATTAGACACGGGTTTATATATGAAGTGATAATTATTAAATGTAATTGAAGGTTCGTTAGAAAAAAAAAGAAAGCTTGGGTTTCACCAAAACATTGGCTTGGGCCGCGTATTTACTTGCAATTAACCCAAAAAAATAAAAAATTAAAACACAACCTTATATAAATGAAATACAACTTCATTCTCTTCTTCTTCCCACCATCTTTACAAAATTTTGTTTCCTTTTCAGAAACACACTATCTCTCTCTCTCTCTCTCTTTTTTTTTTTTTAAATCTAATCTCTTTTTATTTCTTTATTAAATTTACTTCATTCTTTTTTTTTCAAATTCTTGTTTTCTCTCTCCTTTGTTCTTTGATTTTTTTTCCATTAAATTTCTGCATTTAACGTGATGGAACAATTTTAAATTCCCAAAGATACCAATCCAAGTTTGTTATTATGAACTCATTGTGATCAATATTAATTTAATTTTTGATTTTGAGATGAATTTGTGGATGAAATAATTGTTTTAATATCAATTGAATTTGTGAAAGCTAATTTGATTGATCTCAATTCGTAATCGATTACCTGATTATTTTTACTGTTCTCATTAATCAATTCGTATCTATTATGATCGATTACCTGATACTTTTGAACATTTAGTAACAAAATCTGAACAATTGAAAATTTTGAACATTTTAAAAAAAAAATCTGAACATCAAAATTTTTGAAAATAAATATCTTAACAATCGCAATGTACCACGCTTATACTTTTGACATTCAGTAAAAAGATTTGAACAATTGCAAATTTTGAACATTTAGTAAAAAAATCCGAACATCGCAAATTATTTAGTAAAAATATCTTAACAATCACAATGAACACGACTATACTTTTGAACATTTACTAAAAAATCTGGACAATTGCAAAATTTGAACATTAAGTAAAAAAATTTGAACTTCGCAAATTTTGATCATTTAGTAAAAATATCTGAACAATCTCAATGTATGCCTATACTTTTAAACATTTCGTAAAAATATTTGAACAATTGCAAATTTTGACCATTTTGTACAAAAATTCGTACATCGCACCACTTCCATACTTTTGAACATTTGGTAATAAAATCTGAACAATCGCCTGTGGTCCAGCTATCCTAGATGGACCAAGGTGCACAATAGACTTATTGCCCATTATAGAGGAGTGTTCTAGAATAAATTGAATAATCTTCTACGGAGTACTTTTTTTTTTTGAACGGAATCTTCTATTGTGTATTATTTCCTCCGTTTCTATTTAGTTGTCGCGTTTGATTTAGACATACATATTAAGGAGAAAAGAGAGAGTGAAAGAGAATGAAAAAGTAAGTGAGGTAGCTTGTAAATGCAAGGTAAAAAATTAGGGCTGGCAAACAGGTCGAGTCGGGTCGGGTTCAGGTCGACCTGTTTACATAAACGGGTCAGGACCCCCCAACCTGAACCCGACCTGTTTACTTAAACAGGTCAAAATAACCAACCTGAACCCGACCTGATTATAAACGGGTCGACCTGAACCCGACCCGCCTAAATCTGATTTTTTTTTTAATTAAAAAAAATTAAAATAAAAACCTGTAATTTACTAATTTCTTTATACTGTAATTTTTTTAACCTGTAATTTGACTAATTTCTTTAACCTGTAAGATTCAAGTATTCAAGACTTCAAATTCAACACATAATTCAAGCAAACATAACTTAACAACATAATTCAAGAAAATCCTGCTGCATTAGTGCATTGTCCATACTTCATAGTTTCATACACTCACAACAACAACTAAAACTTGAAAAGTAGCTAGCCAACAAGTCCAAAATATTTCCAAGAGTTACATGTCCAAAATACTTCCAAGTAGGCAAATAAAAGTTCAACTAGAAAACCAAATACATGTCCAAAATAACAGTAACAGTTTCATCAACTAATTTTAGAAGAAATTAACAACATAATCAGGTTTGACTCTCCATGACAGCAGGACTTTCTGGTGCACTTTGTGGAGGGCTGGGGCTGGGAGTATCCCCCACATCATCGTTGACTTTCATGGCCATGATTTTTCCACATAAATCTTGCAATTGCGGATCCATATTAGCTACAACCAAAAGAATACATACAAAAGTTAATTTGAGCCTTAAGCATAAATAAAATAGTACAAAAAAGAAACAAAAAAAATTGTAATTTTAAATACATAAACTATTTTCATACCTTCACCAAAAGTCCAATCTTTGAGGCAAATGATAGCTTCTGCTGTGTTTGGTTTCAAAGAGCTTCTATAGCAGTCCAAAACTCGACCACCAGTACTGAAGGCAGATTCTGAAGCTACTGTTGAAATAGGGATTGCAAGGATGTCCCTTGCCATCTTTGAAAGAATTGGATACCTCACAACATTTGTTTTCCAATGATATAGAATATTAATGTTGGTTGCACGAGGAATCAATGGCTCTTCCAAGTAGATTTGCAAGTCAGATTTAGCAGCAACATATGATTTGCTAGAAGAGAAGTTATCAAAGTCCTAAAAGATGTTTAAACAAAAATTACAATAAAGCATACAAAAAACAGAATTTAAAGCTGATTATCAAACAAAAAGCAAGTGTTCACAGTTACCATCATAAAAGAATCAGAAGCAACATCAACTTGCTCTTCATTAGGCTGTCTAGAAGAACGGCGCCTTGTTCGTGGTGTTGTTGTGGAAGCCTCAGTCACATAAGCACCATATAAATAATCCAACCTTTCCTTGAACTTCACCAACTCATTAGTACCCTCTATTTCCCCATACACCTTCTTAAAAGCCCACTCCACAAACTCATACTTAAATCGAGGGTCTAAAACAACAGCCACAACCATGATTATGCTAAAGTTGGTCCAATATTTAGCAAATTTCTCATTCATTCTTGCTGCCATCTTATGCATGAAGTTATCAGAATTTTCAAGCTCCTCTTTCAAGAGTAAACGGATTTTCAACACATTTGGGAAGTATACATTAGCGGTAGGATAATTAGTACCCGAAAAAACATTTGTCACATCAAAAAAGACCTTCAAAAATCTAAATAACTTCTCTATTCTCCCCCACTCCTCATTTGTTGGACAATGAATGTAATTGGCATCAACCTTTTGAAAATGAAGAAAAGCTTTTTTGTAGTACAAAACATTCTCTAACATCAAATAAGTTGAATTCCATCTAGTAGGGACATCTTGTCTCAATCCTTTACTTGAGTCTAGTTCAACATGTGCCACACAAGTCAAAAAACGTTGCTTTCTAGCCTGAGACCCTTTACAATACTTCACAGTTTCTCTCACCTTAACAACAGCCTCATTAATTTCTTTTAACCCATCTTGCACAATTAAATTTAGGATATGTGCACAACACCTCACATGGAAATAATCCCCCCCCCCCCACATACCAAATCAAGTTCATTTTTAATTACATCAGCAAACACATCATTAGAGGAAGCATTATCAAGAGTAATACACATGATTTTCTTTTGGATACCCCACTCTTTAAGAAAATCATAGACATGGTCAGACATATGGACACCGGTGTGAGGTGGAGGCAAAAAACGAAAGTTCAGAATTTTTTTTTGCAAATTCCATTGATTATCAACAAAATGGGCAGTCAAAGACATGTAACCATCAGTAGTAATTGAAGTCCAAAAATCAGATGTAAGAGAAATCCTACCCTTAACTACACTCAACTCCTCCTTAAGTTTATCTTTTTCCCTCTTAAACATTTTCAGAACATCAGCCTTCAAAGTATTCCGAGACACAAGTTTAACATCAGGATTTATGTAATTAATCAACTTCCTAACAGCACTATATTCAGCAAACTGAAAAGGCAAATCATGTTTCACCACAGCAATAGACAACATCTCACGAACAATATCATAATCAATTGTAGGAACCCTATTCATCATAGAACCAGAACTGCTTGAATCAATAATCATCTGACCCACATCTTTAAAGGTCCTTTTTTTACATTTCTTAATGTGGCGTTTTAAATTACCAGTTCCTTCCCTACTTTCAGCATTATATTTCTGCCCACATTTTTTACACTTGCAAATGATGTTACCTTGTTCGTCAGGTTTATCAAGGAATTCAAAATTTGCCCACACATCTGAAGTGAGCTTTCGTTGGCGCTTGAAATGAATTCCAGGCTTATTCAGCGAGGTGACATTAGAGGTTTTCTTCTTTGATTCCGTTTGATGAGAATCAGAAACTTCATCATCTGAATCAGAATCCGGAAGATCAATGGGTTCATCAGGATTAGGGCTATTAGCCATCTGTGAATAAATTAAAAAAAGAATACACTCATGGCATAAAAGATAAAACATGAAAAACAGAAGTATAAACTCATGAGTCATGACATAAAGAATCAAACTCATGAAATTGCAGAGTAAGAAAATCAAATCAGGGCAAAAAATCGCATAAACAAATCGCAAATAATCGCAAAATAAGTAAATAACAAATCAAATCTTCGAAAGAAATTGCAGAGTAAGAAAATAACAAACGAACAACATTAAATGATTAAATCACATAAACAAAGCATACATAAACCATAATAGCAAAAAATCGCATTAAAAAATCAAAGAAATCTGAAAATTGCATAACCAAATCAAGGAAATTGCATAAACAAATGACTCATGAGCAAACAAACTCATAAAAAATCGAATAATAGGATTATTACCTTCAGAATGTTTGAGATGAAGCTTCAATCTTCAAGGTTCAAGCATTTTTATTTCAATCTTCAAGAGTTAGAGAGAGAAAAGAGAGGAAAGAAGAGAGAGAAACTGAGAAGAGAGAGAGTTTGAGTGAAAGAAAGCGGCGAGAGAAAGAGGGAATTAGGGTTAGATAATTTGGGCTTGGCCCATATTTTAAAATTAGGGTTTTAAGTTAAGAGGGTTGGGTTCGGGTTGACCCGACCTGAAACCGACCCAATTAAATAAACGGGTTTATGCGGGTTGGTTTCGGGTTGGGATTTTCAACCTGAACCCGACCCATTTAACTTCAGGTCGGGTTCGGGTTGACCCAATTAAATAAACGGGTTGAAAATCTCTATCAAAACCCATTTATTTCGGGTTGGGTTCGGGTCGGGTTGTCGGGTCGGGTCATCTTTTGCCAGCCCTATAAAAAATTGTCCCCAAAAGGAAACGTGTCAACTACAACAAAACTTCCTAAAAAGGAATACGTGTCAACCAAAAATAAACGGAGATAGTACTTCCTTTGTTTTTTTTTTACTTACCTGTTTCTTTTATCACTCTTGTCAATGCAAAACTTTAACGATTATTAACTTTAATTCTCCATAATTAAAAAATATAAAAGTTATATATTATGATAGTACTTATTAAGATAAATTCAAAATGATCCAACATAATTATGTTTTCCTTACTTACTATTCACAAAACACGGTCAAAGGAGGAGAGGTGAATAGTGTAAAAGTCAAAGCGGGTTAAGTAAAAAAGAACGGAGGAAGTATATTACTAAAATTATCAATTTATACTTAGAGTAATCCCAAAAGTATATTTGTCGAAATCGTGGCAAACTTTTTTCCCCCTTTTTTTCTTAAAAAATATTGAGTTGTGCCCAGTTAATTCCCAGATAAACAAATATCTGGGGTATAATAGTCTTTTTAAGTATCAGTTGAGGGATACATGCGTCTTTTCATGTACTAGTTGAGGGGTACATGTGTAATTTCCTCACCAAACAGTAAAAGCAAGTTGCAAACAGTAATTGGACAACTCACCAAAAATACTAATCGATAAATAACCAACATTTTTCAATATATTTACAGAAATGCCACCAGATTAACAAAAAATTGTTTATATGGCAGATAAACTTGTATTTGCTGAAAAATATTATAATAAAAAAAATATTACGGAGTAGTGAATACAAACTTAAAATAATTTTTTTTTTCTTGTGAATACACATCCAACATATTTGGACAAGGAACTACTCTTAGTAACTAGCTAAATTAAACACAAGGGAAAAAAATAAATAAAAGAATGAATTGGTCAATTGCAGTCGTTTCAAAAATCAAATTGATCTTACATCATATGCCTTATTAGAAGGATTATTGGTACGACTTACAAAAATTGCATAAATACTTGTATATAATTAAGCTAATTACAGCCATTAATTACTGAACAACCATGTTTTTGCAACAATAGAGATATGAAGAAGCATGCGCCCAGTTCTTTGCTTTATGAATTGCCATGCTTAATTATTGACGACTTAATACGTAACCCTGAAAATACGATTTGGCACCGGCGAGATGAACCTATTTCGCACTTGGATAATTTTTTCCAAAACAGTAACTCCCTTCTTACATCACTTCTTTCGGAGGATTCAATTTTTTTGGTGAAGGTACATATGAGATGCTCCAAAACTAAGCCTTTAAGTAGAAAATACTCTAATACCTTCAATAAATTCTCTTCTTCGTCGTAAAATATCATAGCTACCTTTATCTCAATCCTCTTGATATGATCCAATAAACACGATGGAGAAACCTTTGGGGGAATCAAAAAAACGCCGTGAGAGACTTCACTACTCATGCTAATACAAAGATTCTCCAATTTTGTACATGACTTGAGCAATGGCCACAATACCTTAAACTCGTGCCCATAACAACCCATGAATCGTAAGTGAGTCAAATTAGGAAACAACAACGGCGTCTCTAAGGAGTATGAACGAACATCAAATGTGAGGGACTTAACATTAGAGATTAGTCCAAGAAACTTCGTGATCACATCCTTCCCATTGGGTGGAATTCTCGGTTTCCTAGCAACACTTACCATTGCTTCACACAATGCATTCGGCTTCTTGGCAAAGCGAAATTCTAATAGGGATTCAATATTGAGCATCAAGTATTCCAATCGAGGGGCATCGATTACAACTTTTTCCCTATGGTCATGAAGTACAGTTATATTCAACCGCAACAAATTTTGACCTAATATTGATATCGATGTTATGTCGGGAAATATAACACTAGCATTAATAATATTAGGCGATGAAGTAACCATGTAACTCAAATCTTCGAGTGATGGGCAAGACTCGATTAGTTTTCCCCAAAATTCACACTCGAAAGGCAATACTTGAATACTCAATTTCTTCAAATTAGGAAGATTGAATTTTGGTTTAGTATCATCATTGAAAATATGCTTAGGAAAAATGCAAATAATACCAATGTTTAGTTCAAGTGTTACCAATGAAGGAGTTTGAAACATAAACGAGGAGACTTGGAACATCAATGGTGCAACTTCACGAGTAACAAATCTAAAACAGATGTCTTCGACTCTTCGATGATGGATTTGTTGAAACCATAAATCAAGGGGAAAATAGACTAAACACGGGTCATCAAGATGGAGAGTAAAACTACGAATAATCGGAGAGGTTAACTTGTTGATTACTTTGGTAATAGCAATAAAACATTCAACACTATTGTACACACCTTTGAAAAGTATGCTACTGAGTTTGAGAGAAGTGATTTGAGGCCATAGATAAGGCCATCGAGACGATAAAACAGCGGTGGCAGCCGCGGAGGTGATTGGAAGACGAGATAGGATATCGATGAGGATGCAATCAGGAAGAGAGCTTAATCTATCAACTCCACCACTACTGGTCATCTTCTTTGATCTTGTTCTCTTGGTAATCATTGTTCAAATTGTTTAGGGTTTTTGAGTTTTATCTTAGTGCCTTTTTTTTTTCCTTGATTTTTGGAAGATTAATAATCGAATAGTTATAGTTAATCGATTATTTGATCTTAGTGCTACTTCTTATTAGATATATATAGAGATAGACTTAATTTGCTAACTAATTTTGTGGTGTTTTTATTTTATTTATTTAGTTTTTTTTTTTTGAAACAGGGTGTTCTTAAAATTTAAAAATACAGACCTCAAAAAAAAAAAAAAAAAAAAAAAAAAAAAAAAAAAAAAACCTTCTTACAATTTCTTTTTAAGTTAAAAAAACAGTACATGATTGATTAAGAGTAGCATATTTTCATAAAAACTCAATTTTGTGCTGGACAATTAAAGAGATGATACGACCCTTGGGTCTTGGCTCCTTAATTTATTTTACTAATAGTTTAATCTTTGTTGTGAGTCTAATTTTTTGAACAAAATTCCAAATAACTTGGCAAAAAAAGGCTCTAGCATAATGGTTAGTAAGTCATGCTTGTGTTTTACCAAGTAAAACCCGTATTTTAATTTTAATAAACAAAGTTACCCATACGTTAAATTTGTTGGATTTGTTTAGTTGTAATAGAGTATAAAACATAAATCCGCACCTTAACTTGTTGGATTTGTTTAGTTGTAATAGAGTATAAAACATAATTCTGCACCTTAACTATAAGGTTAAGCTTTTGGTTGAGTTGATCCTCTAACATGGCAGCAGAGTCAGCGTGACACAAAAGTCACGAGATCCAATCTCATCCACCCCTTTTTCAAATTGGAATTAATTTGCACCAGATATGGGTGGATTTGTGTTGCATCCACATTTCAAGGCCAAAGGACGTTTCATGTGAGGTGAAATAATAGAGTATAAAACATATTCTTGGGCCTCAACCACAAGCTTAAACTTTTGGTTGAGTTGGTCCTCTAACAAGTTGCAGGGGAACGCCTAAAATTTTAGAATCCCTATAACATTCTAAAATTTTAGGTGACCAAGGGAAATTAAAAGTATAGGTTAATGAGAGGAGAGCAAACCCCAAAATCTCCCCCTCTCATAATACGACAATTAAGATAGAAATTATCTTCAATTAATATCAATTAAGCATATATCTTCAAAGGATTATAAATTTATAATAGAGAAAATATAAAGAAATTTCAATATTGATTCCTTTTGCAAATTTCAATAATTGGCACAAATGTAATCAATCAAATCAAAAGAGTCAATAACAAACCAAAGTTCTTCCATAACTACATCAACATCAAAAGAAATTTTTTATGCTGCAAGATGATTTAACTTATGCTTCACTTACAAATTATGTAACCATTTGGTCCCTTTATGAGCTTGCATTCTTCACCAGATTGTTTAATTCTGAGATATCTCCCCGAAAATTCAACTTGATAGCGCGTTGATAAAAATCTTACCCAATCAAATATCTCCTTACAAGCTTCAACTTCTTGGGTTTTTTCTTCTTCTAAAATCTCACCACTTGGATCAGTACTAATCTTGATGATAAACCGGTCCAATACGCGTGCATGAGTTAGCAAGTACTTAATTAGATTCAAAACATCATTGTTGAGCATTAGTGAAGACATAAAGTTCATCTCTATCTTCTTAGCATGAATTAAAATGTTTGGAGCCTCAATATAACAAAGGAGCCTCAAGTATTCCCATGTACCGGAACTTGTGAAGTTAACGGTAAGAGTCTCTAGTAGAGGACATTTTTCGAGTAATCCTAAGAACGCCTTTGTGTCCTCCCCGGAACAAGGCATGGTACATACAAGCCGAGTCAAATTAACAAACATTCTTGTCATTGAACCTATCATCATAGGTCTCCATACACCAAGAGATCTTACTCTAGAAATCGCGTCAAAAAATTTTGTTGTCACCTCTCCTTTACTAAGATTGCCACTTATATTAGCTTCAACTAACATAGTAGGAGTATTGACAAAGCTAAAATTTGGCAAACCATTATTAGAAGAACCCAATTTTAAGTACTCCAAATTAGGAGCATCAATTACAATAGTTCTCATTAGATATTGGCCTGAAAACGATAAATTCAATTTCTTCAAATTTGGACTTAATAATGAAATTTTATTAGGAACCAAAAATCCTGTCTTGCATATAGAACAAAAATGTAAACACAAGTCTTCGAGTAATGGACAAGACTTCATTAATGACTCGAAAAACTTGCATTGTTTTGTTTGAGTAAAATTGATTTGTATAGCAAGCTTCTTTAAATTCGGGATCTTAAACACTTTAAGAGGCAAATTCAAAGATAAATCACCATACAATTCAAGCACTAACAACGAGTGTATTTGGAATATCACGGGAAAAGAGATTAGACCGTCGTAACCCTTTGTTGTTACCTTGATCTCCTCGATCTTCCATCGATCTGAAACACGGTTAAACCACAAATCGATTTGTTCCAACCCATACTTGTTAACAATACACTCTATATCTAGACAAAATCTTCGGATGAGCGGCGAAGTGAGATTTGGCAGTATTTTTTTAGGGAAGGAAGTCCAATACTTAAAGGGTCCTTTGGACTGCTTGATAAGTATATAAATAGTTGTGACTTCAGCCCATAGATGCAGCCATCGCCGCGATACAAAGCTCGTGTTGACAGCATCATTCAAGGTGATTAAAGAGAGTATATCAACGAGGATAGCATCAGGAAGCGAGCTAATTCTGTCGTATTTTTCAGCACTCATCACTTGTTGGTAATTAACAACCAACTCAATTATTTTGCTACAAAAACGTGAGTTTTTTAGAAATTGTTGTAACAATGATATAGTGTACAGATCTCATATGTGCATATTTATTGTATATATGCTAATTGTCATATAATCTTAATTAGTTAAATAAAATTATCATTAAACGGGAAATAACAATAAACCAAAAGATATTGCTACAAGTTTATTGGCCATTTTTATGTTTTGTGCGTGTCAAGTAATTATGTATTGCCTTATTAGTTTGTATATTCGATGTGTTTTAGTAAATTCACATTATTCTCTTGGGGAAACTGCTATAAATAGTGGTTTCATTTTTCTAATAAAAAATCAAGTATTTACCTAGTATCACAGTCTTGGTTCTTCAATGACTTCTGTCTTGGTACATTTCTTGTTTATGGAAAATAAATTGTTTGGCTCTAATATCGATCATGTCAAATTAATTTCGAATTTTTATTCTAAGCTTCAATCTACTACATTATGATAAATGATATATCAAGTTTAATATATCACAAACTAGGATCAGCATGACAGCATATATCTCATATTGGTATGTATCAAAATAGTTTCACATCTATCATACAAAAAATTTTTAAAAAAATAAAATTAAATAAATAAATATAAATTATTTACATCTATATTATAATCTATAGGAAAATTTGTAAATTGCATGTATTTAAAGTTAGTATTTTACAAATTGCAGCCATTTAATAAAATTGCAAAAAGTTGTTATAAATTGTAAAATGCAACTCAAATCAACTTTTTCATCGGTTTGTCTGTCGAAAAATATTCAGTTAAGGTTTTAGGGGCCATTTTATTCCTTAAGATTCAGAATTAAGCTAGGAATTAGCAAACAAAAGGTAATGTAAGTGCTAAAATGGCCGCTAAAACCTTAAGGGAACATTGCGAGCTCAATTTGGACCCTTAAGAACTAAAATAGCTGCTAAAACCTTAACGGAACATTTTTTGACATGCAACATGATGAAAAAATTGAATTATGTTGCAATTTATAAAAACTTTTGGGCTACAATTTGCAATTTTTTTTACATGGCTACAATTTACTAATTTTCTTAATCGATATTATATTTTAAAATTATGATCAGTATGACTTGGAACCATCCAATTTGCCTTTAAACGGCCAATTTATCGATTTACAACCTGCACCGATTTCATTAATTCAAACCTACCACGAACATTTATGACAACAAATAAAGATCATATATGGTTCCAAATAACATTATATGACCCCGAGATGTATTCCTTAGATTTTCAAGACTTTTAGACACCGGGCCTCGAAGACTCCAAATTTCTCAAAAAACGTGGATATTAGCCTTCAATTTTGGAATTTTTTGACTTTTTTCGCCCATAAATAAAAATTGCTGAAATGTTTACAATGGTCCCTAATACCCTCCGGGAATCCAATTGGATGGGTGGAACCATCCAATTTGCCTTTAAACGGCTAATTTACCGGTTTACAACTTGCATCGATTTAATTAACTTAAGCCTACCATGAACTTTTATGACAACATATAATGATCATATATGGTTCCAAACGGCATTATATGAGCCCATGATTTATCTCTTAAAATCTCAAGGGTTTTTGACACCGGGCCTCCAAAACCTCCAAAATTTCTCAAAAAGCGTGGATATAGCCTTCAATTTTGGAATTTTTTGACTTTTTTTTCGCCTGTATATAGAAATTACTGAAATGTTTACCATGGTCCCTATACCCTCCGGAAGTCTAATTGGGTGGGTGGAACCTTCCAATTTGCCTTTAAACGACCAAATTACCGGTTTACAACTTGCACCGATTTCATTAATTCAAGCCTACCACGAACATTTATGACAACAAATAATAATAATTTATGTTTCCAAACGGCATTATATGACCCTGAAACGTATCCCATATAATTTCGAGACTTTTCGACACAAGGCCCCGAAATCTCCAAAATTTCTCAAAAAGCGTGGATATTAGCCTTTAATTTTGGAAATTTTTGACTTTTTTTCGCCTGGAAATAAAAATTGCCGAAATGTTTACAATGGTCCCTAATACCCTCCAGGAGTCCAATTGGGTGTGTGGAACCATTCAATTTTCTTTTAAACGGCCAATTTACCGATTTACAACTTGCGCTGATTTACCGGTTTACAACGACCAATTTAATTAACTTGCACCGAACCCGACTTGAACTGAAATTGACCCTAACCCATTTTAACCCGTCAAAACCCGAATTTAACCCGACTTGTTACGAACCTGACCTGAATTCAACCCGACCCGTTCCTAACCCGACCCGAATTTAACCCAACCTGTTACAAACTCGACTCGAAATCAACCCGACTTTTTATTGACCTAACCCAAATTCAATATGAATTGTTATGACCCGAATTTTACCAGACCTATTACTAACCCGACCCAACAATTCAACCTGATTTGTTACTAACCCGACTCGAAATCAACACGTCTTATTACTGACCCGACCTAAATTCAACCCAAATTGTTCCTGACCCGATTTCAAATCACCTTAAATGCAATTTAGACCACCTTATTATTGTTGATCAAAGCATTTTGTCTAGGGAGACCAAGTCGATCCAGACCAGCAAAAGAAAGGAGCATCATCCTCAAATTTAAGATTTAAATATAGTACTCCCTCCATTTTAAATACTTGCTCCACTTTCCTTTTTCGGTCGTTTTTAAATACTTGCTTCATTTCCTTATTTGGAAAGTTTTTACAATATTTAACTAATTTCTCTCACCTAGTGGACCCACCACATATTTTCACTCCTCCAATCCTCTCCACTACTTTTGCTTTTTACAATTTTTTATTCTTCCACTTACTCCACTACCTCCATATATTATTATTTTCTCCAATTTCTCCTAAAACTCCGCGCATGGAGAAATGGAGCAAGTATTTAAAAACGGAGGGAGTATATATTTGTTGTATGGTTAAAGGAGATAATCATCTTGTTAAATTATAGACTATAGTTCCCTAGTATATTACCATATATATTATAGTCAAAGGAAATAATTAGCTTGATAAAAATGATAATTATCTATTTATAATTAGTTGAACCTGAATATGACCTGACTTGGAAATGACCCGACCTGATTGTATCCTGCAAATTATTGACTGGAACAGAACCCGACTTGAATCTGAGAATGACCCGACTTGTAAATGATCCAACCTGATTATAACCCGCAAATTATATACTTGAACCGAACCCGACTTAAACCCGAGAATGACCCGACTTGAAAATGACGCGACCTGATTATAATCCGCAAATTATTGACTTGAACCGAACCCGACTCAAACCCGATTATGACCCGACCTGATTCTAACCCGCAAATTAGTGACTTGAATCGAACCCGACTCGAACCCGAGAATCGTTTTAACCCCTGAAAACCCAATTAAACCCGACCTATTGTTCACCCGACGCGAATGCAACCCGACCTGTTATTAACCCGACCTAAACCCGACCCAAACCCAATAAGAAGTATGACCCGACGTGACCCGACTCAAGCATGACCTAACCCAAACCCGACCCGCATAGGTTATGAAATTAATCCGAATTGACTCGACCCGAGTTGACTCGACCCACTCTTATCCGACCCAAACCCGACCCGTTTACCCCAATTGACAGCTCTAAATATGAGGGGAGCATATCAAGATTTTGATGGGGTATTTGTTCACATTCTAGAAGTTTTCGAGAAAATCAAGCAAGGTTATTAATCCTTGCTCATATTTTTCTAGAATTATCTACTTGAACATTCTAGAGAATTATTGTCATGCCAACCCCCAAACCGGATGGAAAACACCAGCCCTCTCACCCTAACCTCAAAAAAGCCACACCTCCCGGCCCACCCAACCCCCTGAAAATGCCCCCTCCCACCCTAACCCTCGAAACTGGCCAGAAATAGCCCATCCCCACACCAAACACTGGCACCGCCCCCTTCCTTGGAAAACGACCCCCTCGCTTCCCCAACCCTCGAAACCGCCTTAATGGGAAACTATAGATGTAAGCATTATGGTCGAGCACAAAAACTAAAATATGTTTTTTCATGGTCTACATAAAATTTGAAAATTAAAAATCCAAACTACATTGAATCAAATCCATTCCGCAAGCGGAAAATTTCTCTTTAAAAACGTTTTTCTCCGGTTGATTTGTATGCTATATCATTTGAATCAAACAACCACACACTTTCCAAATATTTTCACGCAAGACTCTGAGCATTGATGCGGTGGTTCATCCTTGCAAGATTGACATGTGTATTTCTCGGGGGGGTGGTCGTCATCAGCTACGGTGGGTGTCATGTTCACGCACTTGGCATGGAACCATGCTTCACAGATGTCACACAACACCAAACGCTCGTCCAATATGTCGCTATTAAGACAAATCCTACATTCCTCGTATTCATCTTCGTCCTCATCCTCATCCTCTAAGTCTGATTCTGATTCCGAGTTTGAGTCTGAGTCTGATTCCGAGTTTGAGTCTGAGTCTGAGTCTGAGTCTGAGTCTGAGTCGTCTGAGGAAGAATCCTTCGAGTACAAATCAAAAATTGATTAGGTTAGTGCCTAAGACTCAATTATCCTCCCAAATCGATCATAAGCATAGGGTGATGGGTGGTTTTAATTTACCTGGGCAGCCACAACTTCCTCAATTAAATAAGGGTATTCATTCATCATATCAAACAGCATAGCCCTACATCACATACATATACGTAATTTTTTTATGTCAACTGAAATTCAATAAATTAAAATTACAATTTATGTCAAACATATAAATAATGGCACATACAAACTCTTGACATAATTTTATCAAATAAGATACATATAACATACTAAGAGAGTTGATGATCACTAATGCAATAAAACATCATTAATCACATAGCTCATTCTCTCTCAATTCTCAAGCATAAACTCATGTAAACTATCTATCTATTACACATTACTAAAGGTGAAATTGGATTGACACTTGGCAGCAATATATTAAATATTTTCCCTCCAATAATACTTGCTTAAAAAATAATCTTTTCCAACAATACTTGCTTAAAGAAATATTGTACTGTAAATTAAACTTTCTAAAATATTAAATTGTTCATTATAATTTTATATGTGGTTATTTAGTAATGTACTTTCATAGTACTTACCCTTTAATAATTGGTGTGTCGAGTTCTTAAAAAACACTTTTTATAATTTATAGTCAATAAAATTATTGTACAATCATGCACGGGGTTTAACCTAGTACATACAATACAGATTTAAAGCGCGTAGAATATATATGATGCACAGGTGTTCAAAGGAACGTAGGCATATATATATAAGAATGGTGCTCAACTAATGCAGCAGGATTATACAAGTAGTAGGCAGGAAAAAAAGAAGGGGCAATGGTATAAACAAGTGAGAAGAGGGTTATATAGAATACCTATCAACTTTATCAAAGCCGGAAGAAGCGCCTTCATGAAATGCAACCGAAAGCAACCAAGCATTACTGTGAACAGCAACGAGCTTAAGCCAGTTAACCTTCTTTGCTATCCCATCCCTTGCGAAATTTATGCCCAAAGTCGGATCCGGTAGCTTAGGTGGTAAACACTCTGATGGAAGACTCACTTCCCACTCCCCATTGGGTTTCCCATATAGGCAAAGGTTCAGTTTTTCTGTTCAACAATCAACATATGTATACACATTTAGATTCATAACTAAACAACTCGAGGATATATTGTGTCATGTCGCGCCATGCCAACGTACAAATATTAGCTTAGTACATACATGATACAGTACACACTAGTTTATTTGATCGATATATGAGTAACAACTTAGACTAGTCACTAGGCAGATAGGCAAACAAATTTGACAACAATATATGCAATGTCGTAATTGATACCCTCACCTCAAAGTAGCAAAAGAAAACACCAATTCAACATTTCAGTAATAAGTCCTATCAGTTTACAAATGCTATATACATGCAACTAATGATAGAATATACTTGCTCGTTTTTTTTTTAAGTTTTGTTTTTTTTACTTGCAACACAACCTCATGTACTTTGAGAAGCGATTATTGAAGGTAAACGGACTAATAATACCCTTATCCTTAACTCTTGACGGTGTTTAAATTATTTTTTTAAATGGTTCGTTTAATCACTCTAATTATCAAACGCTTCATTCAAAATTGTATTGTTAGGCTATGTCGTAAGTAAAAGAAAATCGGGGAAATACAAATGTACAATTTTCTGTTAGCCAAATCTCAAAACCCACACATCAACCATGTCGCAACTCAACCACATAAACGAAAGACACGAATAAGCACCAATAATTCCCATTTTCATTTTTCATGATTTTGCATTAATTTTAAAAAAAATATAAAAAAAACCCACAAAACCGAAATATACGAATTAACACCAATGATTCCTAATTTCATGAATTTTGTACTAATCATGCATCCAACAAACCACAAAATCAAAAGACACAAATTAGCACTATTGCACCAATAATTCCCAATTTCATGAATTTGCATTAATCATGCATTTAATTTCATGAAATTGCATTCATCCAACAAACCACAAAAATAAAAGACACAAATTTGCACCAATGATTCCCAATTTCATGAATTTGCACTCATCTAACAAATCAAAAAAAAAAAAAAAAATGAAAGACACGAATTTGCACCAATGATTCCCAATTTCATGAATTTGCTCTCATCCAACAAATCACAAAAATGAAAGACACAAATTTGCACCAATGATTCCCAATTTCATGAATTTGCACTCATCCAACAAATCACAAAAATGAAAGACACGAATTTATTTGCATCGATGATTCCCAATTTCATGAATTTGCATTCATCCAACAAATTAAAACACAAAAATGAAAGACACAAATTAGCAAAACTAATTCCCAATTTCATGAATTCACATCATCCAACAAACCACAAAAATGAAAGACACAAACATCCAAAAAAAAGTGACTTTTCTTCATAATCAAGTAATAATAATAAAATTTTAAACATCCAAAAATCATCAAACTTGAAAACGCAACCAAATCATTAAAATCCAATTATACTTTATGCATAAATTAATTGACTTTCAACAATTTTTGTAGTTGTCGTAGACTTCACGCTAACGATAATAAAAACAAACAAAACCCTAATCAAAACACATATACAGATGATCGATCAATAAACCCTAACCTGGATCGCACTTCTCGTAGAGATCATCAGCTTCTGCAAAAATGAAAAGAAAAAAAAAAACAATGTAAACAAAATTAACACAAACAAATTCTTCGTTTCATTTCTTGTAAAAAATAATCCGAAAAAAATAAAAGAAAAAAACGACAAAAAAAGATAGGCAAACCAGTAGTGAGAGCCTTAAGCAAACCAGCACGTCGACCTTGCCAATTCGTAAAAACTTGCTCAAGGTTTGCCATTTTCAATCAATTGTTTGATCTACTACAATTTTAAAATGAAAATTAAAATTAAAAGAAAAAGGGTGTCTGAGAATTTCTGGAAAAATAATAAAATGCAGTGCTGCAAGAGAATGGGGGAAAGACAAAATGCAGTGAGTTTGAGTGAAGTTGACCTAACATTATTTATATTAACAGTACACTGTCAGCTTAGGGTGTGTTCGACAATATCTTTTTTTGATAATTGTATTTGTAATAAAGTTTCGCGCTTTTAAGTGACAATATTTTCGCAACTAAAAAACATACCAAATTACCAAGGATATAAATTGGATAAAAGGGATAGAAGACTAATAAAGATTTTTTTCTTTTATTACTAAAGTGTAGATTCGGAATGATCTTAAAAAAGCGTAGAGTCGATAGATATGTCGCTCAAAATTGATATCTAAAAATTCGAATTACACATTAAGTTAATCTATTGAGATATTGTGTAAAATTATAACACGTGTGAATGCGTGAGAGGATATATGCGTAGTATAAACTATAAAGTGTGTATTGATGTATGCCATGTGTTAACAAGCGTGTGCGGTTATGGGTTAATTGCGTAAAGTCTAATTATATTAAAACATGTGTACTCCGTACATTGAAACTAAGTGTAATACATTGCCTCTAAGCTATTTCATATTTAATTTTATGCCCTTTATTGTATACAAAATATTAAAATTTAGTGGATGAGTATATGAAAAACAAATTTAATTACAAAAAAATAAAAATAAATCATTATATAAATCAACCACCTATATTTGATTCGAGGGACATTACTCGGGCCGCAACACTAGTTCAAGTATTACTCCATATCGAAGTGATCAATGTAAGAATATAATCACCTTTTTTTTTTTGAAGAAAAGCGGGCTAGTTCATTTATATTATTCATTAAGAGTGATTGATTCTGCAATTAATTGAAGATAATTATGCAATCAATAATTGAGGACAATAATTGATTCTGTTAATAACAATAATTTGTGCCAAAATAAAATATTAATAATAATAAAAAATAACTACTGAGTATTTGAGTTCTATCACCCAGACAGCCAGACTAACCCAGGTGCTACTATTAATTTGCAGTACTCGTACTTCTTTTAGCTTAGGTTGCATTGACATTAACATAAAATAGCGCCCGCACGATAAAAGCTCTGCTATTATTTTTTTTTTTTTTTTTTTTGGATAAAATCTTATTAACATCTTTTGTCTTAAAAGATTTTAAACAAAATAAATGATTAATATAAAGCGGCAAAAAACCAACAAAGGTCGTGATATAGCATAAAATTAAACATATTTATGAGTCTCAACCATTTATTAACTCAACCAAAAACTTAATGGGTTAAAAGATTCTATCACGCCTCCACACGTGAGAGCAGATGTAGTATGGACCCCACTATACCTAGCAATCTAGCACTTAAAATTCCACTTTAATAAGGAGTGGATAAGATTGAACTCGTGATCTTTGTGCCTTAATCTTGGCTCTAATATTATGGGTTTTTTTTATAGGATTATGATATTATGTTAATGAGTAAAACTTAAAACACCAAAACAACCAAAAAAAAACTTAACTAAACTAATGGTTGAAGCTCGAGATCGTTTGATATACTTTATCACCATCAGCTTAAGCTTTTGGTTGAATTGATCATTTACCATAAAGTTCACACAATATGTAAGGACTAAGGAAATTCGTTAAGACAACTTTAGCCCCAGTCCTCAGCTCTACAATGGATAAGATTAGCTTCACCTTACCCTGATTTAGGCAAGACCACAAAGAAGCGAATCGAAAATGTGGTTCATATACTCCCTTCTTTTGAAATCAATTATCACAACTTGTCAACTCTCATAATTAGAGAATGTCAACCTTGATTTAATCACAATTTTTTTAAAAAATAAAATAAAATTAATAATTGTTGTTCCCCCTTCACTTTTTCTCTACACCACGTACTTGTGTCTGGCTGTTTAGGTAAGATAGACTATATAATATTATAATCCCAAACTATATAATCACAAACTTTCGTACATATAAGCTAAATATATATGGTACGACTATAAGATTGATAAGGTGCGAGTAAAATGTACTTTGATTCTTTGGTCAATCTATATTCTAATCTCTAAAGTAAAACAACTTTTTTGTATCACATGTATAATCCTCACTATTAGCTCCCACAATTACTTCACTTTAGATAAATAATGTTCCGTAACATCAAGTTTTAATTAGCAAATAAAGTTTAATAAAATTAATTTAAGTTTAACAAAAATCAGGTGAAGAGAACATGACCTAATAACCATAACACCATGCGTCTCTTTATGTTTGCCTAATTTATTTCTATTTGTGATTGTGTATGTTTATCCGATCTTAATTAATTTTGTTCCACACTATTTTTGGCATGTTGGTTGTCTCTTTTTGCCTCTTTATCGCACTCTATTATCAGTGTATAAAAACTAGCTAAAAACATTATACCACTTGCAAATTCTTTGAATATCTCGGGGAAAAAAAAGTAAAATACCACGTATTTGCTTTAGGGCAAACTAAAAATAACAACATATGTATACCACAAATTAAACTAATTTAACACTAATAATTTTGTATGTAATTGCCAATAAGTCTGGCACTGATCAACCTAGTCCAATATCGGAAGAGAAGGAAAATGCGGATGATGTGGACGATCCAAGATCTTTTAGATGTGGGACGAAGGCTTAGAACTTGCATCATATGAAAAGTTGGGAGGGATCAGGTTGCTAAGGCACATAACATAGAGAATGGGTGTAGAGTCAACTTACATAGCTTTAACTTACATAGCTTTATTGTTTAGTTTTTTGGTTATTTGCCGTTGTAAAAAAAAATGCCAATAAGTCACCAAATATTCCTTCTAACTTAATAAAATACGAAATTTAAACTACTAATTACATCGATCAATGTTGATTTGGTGTGACATACATTACTTTTCTTTATTTATTAACTTAAAGTCGTAAGGTGGAGTCAGATCAATCGATCATCACTCACCAATAAAAAGAAGAGAAGGAAAAAAAATTGATATTTAAGCTAATAACGTGGAACACAACATGTCTAGCTCCCACGTTTTTCGCGCATCATCAAGAATTGATTCAATGTCAATTTTCATTTGCCAAAAAAAAAGGACAAATGAATTTGATGCCATTTGAGCATCAGCAGATAATAATATCCTGACAAATTATACTTGGTTGTTGTTGTCCTTTAATAGATAAGTATAGTCACTCTTTATGTTTGTTTGTGTTAAACTATACTCCATAGTACAGAATATGTCATTTTATACTCCATATTTTTATGAGAGTGAACTCTTTGATTGCAGTGATTGATTCTGGGATTGATCCTTATCATTTGTATTTGTGTCTCTTTTATAAAAAAATTAGTATGAAATTCTATTTTAAAATATTTTTCGATACACGTAGGAATTACAGTACAACTTAATTAATATTCAATTTAATACTCGGCCTTGGCTAATGATGCAATTTTACAAGAGAGTGAGAGAGGCAAATTTCTATTGTACATTTGTACACAACTAGCTAGTTTTATGGTACATCAAAACTTATTTTGTTTGCTTATTCGAAACTTTAAATGAGTACTAAAGGGGTAAAAATGAGGGAATAAGGAATAATTGGTTGTATCATAGAAAAACAAAAATCAAAGGGACCCACAATTTTAATAAAGGGTACAGAGTATAACAATATAGTTAGTCAATAAAAGATTTTTACCGTAATATTTTGTCATTAGTTTTCAAAATATCTGAATGAAAGCAAAAACATGAAAACACCGGGGGGAAAAAAACTTTCAAAATCATCATGTTAATTATAGACATGACTGATTGTCAAAAAAAAATATGTTTCGTGTTATAAATGTGACTTAGGGTCTGTTCTCTTTAGTTTAATTTCAGTTCATTTCAGCTTCAATCAGTTCAATTCAGTTTTTAATTTCCTTCTCCCATAATATATTCAGTTTAGTTCAGCTCAATTCAGTAAATTAAAACAAGCCCTTAATTTAAGTTCCAAAATCAACCTTATTTCAAAAAAAAAAAAAAAGTTTCAAAAATCAATAATCCAAACCATCAGAGTTCATAATTCCTAAAATTAAAGCTTGAAAAAAAAAAAGAAGAAAAAGACATTTTAATAAAAACTAGAATTGAGATCATGTGAAAATTAAAACTTGAAAAAATGACATTTTAACAGTACTTCGTATTAAAACTAGAAATGGTATCATACTATCATGTAAGAACTTTTATTTACTTTATGACTGATTCATTTACTTTTATTAAATTTTTCATTTAGTTTTTAGAAATAAAACTGAAAACTATTTTATAAAGTTGAAATATTACGAAAATATGATTAATGACAAACAAAGTGCACAAACAAGGTCAAATGAGGTTCCATACTAAAATTAATTAGCAATATATTGTAAAATAACTCCTATACCTTATAAAGTTGAACTATCTCTCCTTTTTCTTCAATATGAAAAACTCACAAGTGGGTTTTTAATGGGTTTCAACACCGAGCTTATGCATAATTCCAAGATTGCGTAACAAATTCTAATTTTCTAATCCTTGTACTCTTGACAATTACTTTTGATGATTACTTGTATGTTGTATATAAATATGTAGACATGTAGTAGGAAGTAGGTTATTTTTTATTTAAAGATACAAGCTAAGTAGCAGTAATTAAGAATACCTTTAATGAAAAAGATATTTAAAGAGCTGTATATAAGAAGTTAAAAGTGGAAAGAATAGAGAATAAATAAACATTTATTACCGATTTACTCGTGACTTGTCAATTAATTCCCAACTTAATACTAAAAAAAATACTCCGTATATAATAAGTCCTTAGGGCTGCATATAACATTACCCTACTTTTAATTACTCTTTATAACTAAAATTATTATGACAGCTACCAAAAAGTTGTCCAAGGTAATGATCGTGTGCTATAAAAGGGGTGAAACCTCAAAGGAAAAGAGTAGGTCAGCCAAAGAATTAAAATATGTCTGACCAACTTTACTCTTCACTTTTCTCTCTCCTCCCTCAAAGTTATGTCAAAGTAAATTTCTTATCTTAATTTAATTTATTTCTTTCAATTTAGTCGACTCTTCATATATTGAATGAAATCTCCTTATTATATTATTATAATTATCATTTAGTTGGTGTTTTTATTTTGTTGATTATATATTTTGATTTTGATTTATTTATTAACGTGTGGTTATTAGGGAGATTCATCATGTGATCATATAGAAGAGGCAGCAAATTACATCAAAGATTTGGAGAAGAATGTGAAAGAGCTTCAAGATAAGAGAGAAAAGCTTAAGAATTCTTTATCTGAAATGCCCAATGATGTTGGATCGTCCACGTCATCCATCATTAGTATTACTAATCCTTCCATTAATGAAAATTACGTGAAGATTAAGACATCCGTGGATGAGTTAGAGATTGAGATTAACACCGCGGTTGAAGAGGAGGATATGTTTCCTTTATCAAAAGTGCTCAAAATGTTACAACTTGATGAAGGCCTTAATGTTGTTAATTGTGCCTACTCTAAAGTTAACCAAAGATGGATGTATGTCATTCGTTGTCAGGTAATATAAAATATTCGATCTCTCTATTTCATATTATCCTATCATATATTTATGTATGGATTATTAACTCCGATCCTTGATTTTCCCTTGAAATATAGTTCTAATTAAGAAGCAAAGATATATATATATACATTTGTACATGTAATATGGTTTAATAATGATATCCGTACACTTATAGGTTGATGACGGGAAGTTAGTTGATTCCTCACGCTTGCAATGGAGGTTGACCAATGAGATTTCATCATATGCTGCATGAAGTTTTACGCGATATAGCTTTTATATTATTTTAGCTTGTATCCTTGTACACTACTAGTATATACTATGTATGTCGGTATTTAGTTGTCGCATTACTGATGAAGTAATTATTGAAAATTTATATGTATGGAATTATCAAAAGAATGTATTTATATAATTAATTAATTGATAAATTGTATTGTATTTATTTACATTGAGGTATTTTATGATGATAATTTTGTTTTTATGATCATTTAAATTAGGTAGCTAGATGATAATTTAAGAAGAAGAAATTTGTTTATGCTGGCTGGATGTATGGTTTGTGAGCCAAGATTTAAGTTTATGGTAAATTGAGATTGAAGAATGAATGAAAACGGAAAAGTAACGATCATTGAGAGAGTTTAACATGGTATCAAGAACTTACAAAATGCAAGAGTTCGTATTTTGGTGTGAGTTTTTTTTTTTTTTTTTTCCTTCTCTTTTTTTTTAAAAAAATTCATCAAAATTTACGTCGGTTGATTGTATAGTTTGTATAGTTTCGCTTATCTTGTGATAGCTGATAGTGGGTCAATTTCTTTTGTTATCTTGGTTAACTTGGAATAGAATAGCAAGGATTCAAGGAACTTCATGTGATGTTGGACCACACTTCATATTCTTTTCATTGGATTATTAATTGGAAAAATTGTGACTAAAACATCAATAATATTTCTTACATAATTTTATTGGAGAACGACTAGTCGAATGGTTTGATAGAAAAATAAGAGAGACCGTCAATTTGGGGCGCAACCCACAAGTAGAATAACTAGAATACTGTACTATTTTGGAGTTCTCCTCTTATTCCTTAATGATTGCAACTTTATCTGATAGTATACTCATTTCACCTACTTACTATGCCTCTATTCATAAATACCAAATAAATTATGCCTCTATTCATTTACCCTACTAATTTTTACAAACTCTAAACACATTTTAAAAAATAAAAATGTAAATTAGTGTGTACCATGGGTGATGCCCCGAGTTACTAGTTTGTGTATTTCTTTAATTTAATAATTATGTTCGACTATTTGTATAGTTATGTTCTGTTCACCGTATTTTCACTTATTTCAAGGTTGATAAGTTCAGATAAGTTCATATAAGGGTTAATAAGTTAGATAAGATAAGTTCAAGAAAAATAAATTCGGATAAGTTATGATAAGGGTTAACTAGGGCTACCCAAGTTTAATTTATAACTAAAATAAGTTCTAATAAGGGTTAATAATTTCAGATAAGTTCAGAAAAATCAGGTGAATAGAACGCAGCCTTAGTGTGTGTAGTGGTTCGAGCGTTGTCTCGAGTGTCACTTTTATTCTTACATAATATGCATTTATTCTAATTTACTTAATAAATGAAAGGAATATATAATATTATGTGAAATTTGAAACATATATTAATAAAAGATGGTTATAATGGTAAATGTATTACCCATATGTATTGGGGGTTATAAGTTCAAATTTTGTTCAAAACATATTTTCTTTTGTTAAATGAAGTGGCTAGCTTACATGGTGCACATATTTTGGATGGTGACGTAGCATTGTTACACATACTTTGAAGAGTGTCGCGTGGCACCGCCTTTTAATATATTGTATAGATATCTTTAAAAAAAAATTATAATATTTTAAAGGCAGACATTAAAACAAATCTAATAAAATTCCACATGATATATATTAATACATATTCTCTTATAAATGATAATTAGTTTGAAAAGATTTAAAAATTTGACTGAAAAAAAAATGCATGGGCAAAGAATAATAGACACAGAAATGTAATTTGAATTGAAAGTGTTAAAAAGGTTTAACAATTGAGGTGGTGCCGCTATTTTGGGCTGTCACATCAAAAAAAAAAAGTTGATTGGGCCGCAGCCGCTTGAAGTGGAATGGGCCGGCCGCAATTTAGTTTGATGGAATGGATCGGCCGCAATATAGAGTGGTGGAATAGATGGCAAGTCGGCAACCACACAAATTCAACATATGTCAAAAGAGTTAAAGATGTATACGTACTATAATTAAACACAAATTATTACAGTAGAAGATGAGCGTGACAAATCAGAAGCACATGAATCATGAATTCTACAAAGCAACGTCCGATAAGTTAAATGGAGTAACTAATATATCGGTACTAATAAGTGCTTGGATCAATTAATAAAAAAATTGTTTTAACCTAATCAAAGTATTGGGTTTGAGACTTTAGACTTTGAAACACATAGTATAGGTTATCAAATGTGGTTGCATAAAACCAACAACTTTGTACTATTAATTTTACCAAACATAACCAATGTGTGAGCAACTTGTGCAACAACTTTTGAACGGAGAAAGTATATTTTTATGTTGTCACTATTAATTGCGGTTTCGGTGGCAAAGATTTGCAGGTTGCAGATTGTCAATGTCGATGCAAGGCCTGTTTTCTTCAGTTTAGTTCAGCTCCAATCAGTTTAGTTCAGTTCAGTTTTTAATTTCTATCTCTCATAAACAATTCATTCAGCTCTATTCAGTTCAGTTTAGCTCCAATCAGTTCAGTTCAGTTTAGCTCCAATCAGTTCAGTTCAGTTTAGCTCCAATCAGCTCAGTTCAGTTCAGTTTAGTTCAGCTCATTTCAGTAAATCACAGCAGGCCCGCAGTATGAATAAATCCTTCATATATATTGCATCAAACATTTATTTTTCCACAATGTATGCCACAATTTATTAGGTTTCTTATGCTTAATACCATTATAAAAACTTATTAACTCACTCTATGGTAATTCTCAATTAATGCCACCTACAGTGGAGTAATACTACAGTATTATATGTTTATTAAGATGTCAAAACTCATGTGATTAGCTAGGAATCTCATGACAACTCCGCAAATTTCGCCTATAATGCCACTCCCTAATTAAACAAGACTAAAGTAATTTTTGAAGTTGCTGCTAACTAAAGAATCAACTGAGTAAACTTTTTTTTAACTTATTTCAATAGTTGAAGAATCTAACACTAATTTTCCTTCATTTCCTCCCCTGTTAGCTTCCATGTAAGATTATTATCTTAAGCTTAATTTTTCCAACTCTAAATTCTAAATCCTGTTTTACTTTATTATAACAAAACTTATCATAAATTTATATAATGTACTTTGTTACATGCTAGATTATATCTGAAAAAGGGAGGAATAATGGAGAAAGGAGAAAGGAGAAAGGATTCCACTTCTTACCCCAAAAGAGAAAGATTTGCAAAAGGTGTTATTCTTAACAAAGGAGTTTTGTTGGGAGTCAAAGAAGCTATGACATATTGCTGGTCCTGCTATCTTCACTTGCATTTGTCAGTACTCACTTGGTGCTCTTACTCAGACCTTTAGTGGCCGTGTTGGTGACCTCGAGCTAGCCGCTGTTGCCGTGGAGAACTCTGTTATTGCTGGTCTTGGTTATGGTGTTATGGTATTGCTACTAACCTCACCTTTTTATAGAGTATACGTGTTTGATGGTTGTAACTAGTGTGTGTCCTCGGCAATGCCTCAGGTTGTTACTTTGAAATATACTCGATTTTGATAGCATAATGTCAATGCCGTAATTAATTATCATGTTGAAATGCAGCTTGGAATGGGGAGTGCATTAGAGACATTGTGTGGACAAGCATTTGGTGCAGGAAAGTTGAGGATGCTAGGGATATACATGCAAAGATCATGGATTATCTTGCTAATCACCGCGATTTTACTCACACCACTTTATGTCTATAGTCCTTCTGTTCTTCAACTTTTTGGAGAGACTGAAGAAATTTCACTTGCTGCTGTTTAGTATAAAATTTCATCCCCCACCCCCACCTTCTTTCAAAAAGGCTTTATTAAGGCAAAGTCACGATATGATGGTATGTCCTGCAGGTTAAATTATCTAGTTATGTTTCTAAAACACACTAGTATTGCGATTAATTTTTGGAGCAACATGAATATGATAATACATATGTTTGAATTTGTACTTGAAATGAAGGTATCACTAAATGCAGCTTATTTATGGATTTTATGACAGAAATAGTTGCACTAATTATCAAATTTCCTAGGAAAATTTGCATTGTGGATGATTCCTCAACTATTTGCCTATGCCATGAATTTCCCAATACAAAAATTCTTGCAAGCACAAGGTAAAGTGGATGTAATGGCTTGGATATCCGCGGTTGTTGTCCTGATACACGGCGTATTGAGTTGGCTATTCATACTCAAACTTGAGTGGGGCTTGGTTGGAGCAGCAATCATGCTCAACACATCATGGTGGCTAATAGTCATCGCGCAGATCATCTATATCTTTGTCACTAAATCAGATGGTGCTTGGGGTGGTTTTTCATGGCTAGCATTCGAGGACTTGTGGGAGTTTGTTAAGCTCTCCTTTGCTTCTGCTGTTATGTTATGGTATATCATCTCATACATACCTTTTCGTAATCTAATGTTCTAATTTCTCAATACTGACCAAGTTAGCATAAAACTTCTCTTAGAATAATCCTTCTAATAATCTAATCCTAGTTTTGGCATCCTTGGTTTTGAAGCTTGGAGTTCTGGTACATGATGCTAATCATTGTGATCACTGGCCGTCTTCCCAACCCTTTGGTGCCAATTGATGCCCTCGCGATTTGGTAACACTCAACTTATATGATACTCTTCTATACCAATTACCAAACACCAACATAATGTCATATGGAAATTCAACAAAATGACACAATTTCACAAATTGCAATTATTAATCATGTCAAACAATGTTTTATTTGATAAACACAAATTACAGCATGAACTTAGAAGGCTGGGATACAATGATAGCAGTTGGTTTCAATGCAGCTGTTAGGTACGTAACTCTCCTTGCACTAACAATAATATGTACTAATACTACTAAATGATGAATCAAATTTTTGAGAAAAAAACTTAAAACATTTTTATGTGATCAATATCTATATTGTTTCTATATTTATATATAGTGTAAGGGTGTCAAATGAACTCGGAGCTGGTAATCATAGACAAGCCAAGATATCGGCGTGGGTAGTATCCATAACTTCAGTGGCAGTAGGATTGGTGGCAGTCATACTAGTGCTTGTTACTAAGGAATGGTTCCCATTTCTTTTCACAGCAAGTGTACCTGTAGCTCAGGAAACTACTAGCCTCGCGCTATTCTTGGCATTTAATTTCCTGCTCAATAGTCTTCAACCAGTTTTATCAGGCAAGTTCATGTTATTTCAATCTTTTTATCAAGTCTACTAGCCTTAATTGTATGTTTGTTGATCCTGATTTTTTCTTCCATCTTTGCTGATTAAGGGATTGCTATTGGAGCTGGATGGCAAGCACTTTTCGCGTACATTAATATCGTGTGCTACTATATGTTTGGGCTACCAGCAGGCCTAATTCTTGGTTTCAAATTCGGCTTTGGAGTTATGGTAATCATGAACGAGAAAATATTATATTGTACTAACGAAGTTAGCTTAAATTAGTAATCTTTGATTTATTTGTTTGCTATTATCAATTTTTGAATGCAGGGTGTTTGGGGAGGGATGCTTAGTGGTATTTGTTTACAAACTATTGTGTTGATCATAGTTACAAGCCTCACTAATTGGAAGAAAGAAGTAAGTTCTATGTATTCCTATCATCATAATTTTATCACTTTACAATCTATGGAGTAGAATCTTAGTCTTATTTGCATGAATGTGTTTGATTCGCAGGCAGATGAAGCGGAAAGTAGAGTCCGTAAATGGGGAGGAACAACAACGGAATATTAATTCCAAAGTATGATAGTTCATTTGAACACTACTAGAAAACAAGCAAATAACGACAGAAACCTTGTTTTCCGTCAGAAAACCCATTTATAAGGCGTTTTATTTTCCGGATGTGGAAAAAACTGCCTACAATGAAAATTCAAGATTTTGAAAAGTTAGGCTTAGCTATATTAGTGGAATGTAGAACGTTACTTCTTCCATGGTCAACCAAAGACAAATATTTATATTTTAAAACTTGTTACGGAGATTATAAAAAGTCAAATTGAGCAATGATAAAGAGAATAGTTGAAAAGTTATAGTGTAATGAAAACCGTAAAAAGCCGAACAAACAAAGCAATGACGGAAAGAATAGCTGAAAAGTTGGTGCAGTGTGTGAAAGGATAATGCAGCTTGCAGTGCACTGGTAGCCTAACAACCATGTATCTTATAGAAGCCTTAATATAGGCAGATTATTCATGCACCATATCTATTTAGTGATGTTACATATTTTCTAATGGTAATCTAGTCTTTTCACAATTAAGAGAGCCGACGTATAATGAATGATTCGGTGATTACGCAACACTGAGGCCTTCAATATTTTAACGCATGTAACGACAATCGATCCATTGACAAAATACTACTTCATACACATCCATTAGAAATTAAGAACTATAAATATATTTCCTCAAAAATTAAAAAATTAAAAATTAAAAAAAAAAACAAAAATTAAGAACTAATATTTAAATTAAGAACTAATTTTTTGTTCTCCAATGGTAAGCATGTAGCTAGAAACTTTATTTAAATTGCAAGCAAATCCTTATAATTGAACCATTGGAGATACTCTAATTATTACAAGTTTTAAACATCTTGATTAATCACCAAATGTTTAAACTAGTTGGTCAGCAATTTGTTTCAACTTAACCATAAATCACAAACTGACCTCTGAAATAGAAAATATTGGTTGAGCAAACTTTCTTCTTATTTGGAAGTGAACCTAGCTCAAATCCGAATTATTTTGAGTCTAATTTTACTCAATAGATGTTATACCTTATGATAAAGAGAAAATAATTTCTCAATCTGAATCAATCTGTGAGCCTTAAAAATTGAGCAAGTATTTGAAAACGGAGAAAGGTTTTTTTTTTTTTTTTTTTTTCTTGGAGACAAGAGGGAGTATTTAATTATATCCCCTTTTTGGAAAACTGTCTACAGAGTATAAAAATTGAACACCAACAACATTGCCGATCCCAAATTTGTTTAATAATATAAGCTAAATTAAAGGCCAAAAAGATCTCTACAATCTTTCTTGGACTTGCAGGTTTTCTTAATACGCACTTCGAATATTAAAATGCAATAATTGACTCGGTAGTATGCATAATTGCATATGCATAATGCATCCGCACACCCACTACGACTAGAATAGAGTAGGAAGACAGCAACCTGCCTTTCAATGGTTTTTATAATCCTTAATACTGTACCATTTACGGACAGTAGTATTTCATTAATTAAATACAGATTTTAATTATTTATAGTTAATATTACATGTCGATATAATATATCAAAACAAGCCTTTATATGAACCTTTCATCCCAAATAGAAGAAAAATAAGAAACGTTATAGAAATTCCACTGTAAAATTACACTAAAGTCTGAAATTCCACTGTAAAATTACACTAAATTCCACTATTTACTGAGTTCTCATACTTCAATGATGACAGACTCTAGTGATCTTCACGTAGTTATGCTTCCATGGTCAGCGTTCGGCCATATGATCCCTTTCTACCAGCTCGCCGTAGCCTTGGCCAACAAAGGTGTACGAGTGTCGTACATATCAACCCCAAGGAACATTGAGAGGCTTCCTAGTATCCCTTCCAAATTAAGTTCCCTTATAGAGTATGTAAGCATCCCGTTACCAACAGTTTCAGATAGTGTCCTGCTCGAAGGAGCCGAGGCTACTGTTGACATACAGTTTGATGAGATCCCATACCTAAAGGTGGCTTATGATCTCCTGTATGAGCCCGTCAAGAAGTTTGTTTCAAGCAATTCACCTAATTGGCTAATCTCTGATATCATAGGTTATCGGATGTCTGAGGTTGCTCAGGAATGTCATGTTAAGTTCATGTTCTTCTCTGTCTACACAGCCACCACATTGTGTTTTGTGGGTCCACCAGAGTACCTTTCAGGGGAAGGTCGGGAAAAAATGAGACCAACACCAGACAGTTTGATAACCCCACCTCCCTGGGGTGGAATCTTCCCACAATCAGTTGCTTTCCGTGGTTACGAGGCAGCAGGATTCCACGCAGGAGCTTACAGCATGAATGAATCCGGGATATCAGATGGTGAGAGGCTGGCTAAGATAATCCAGGGATGTGATGCAGTAGGCGTTCGCAGTTGCAGGGAATTTGAAGGAGAGTACATGGATCTCTTTCAAAAGCTCATTAACAAGCCTGTGGTGCCAGTAGGCCTGCTCCCACCACCCAAAGTAGAAGAAAAAATCACAGAAGAAACATGGATTGAAAACTTCAAATGGCTTGATCAACAGAGCCCTCAATCAGTAATCTATGTAGGATTTGGCAGTGAGTATAAACTCACAAAAGATGAAGTTTATGGGATAGCCAATGGGCTAGAGCTTGCACAGTTGCCATTCATTTGGGCTCTCAGAAAACCCACTTGGGCAGTTGATGATTCTGAGGCATTACCAGAAGGCTTTCTGAAGCGAACATCAGGGAAAGGGATTGTGTGTCTTGGGTGGGCACCGCAGCTCAAAATTTTGGCTCACCGGTCAATTGGGGGCTCATTGTTTCACTCTGGGTGGGGTTCAATCATAGAGACACTAGAACATGGGCACAATCTTATACTGTTGCCATTTATTATTGATCAAGGGCTAAATGCAAGGGTGATGGTAGATAAGGGTTTGGGGATTGAAGTAGAAAGAAGGGAAGATGGATCATACTCTGGAGACGACATAGCTTATGCACTGAAACAAGCCATGCTTGGAGATGAAGCGCAGAAGATTAAAGCTCAAACTAGGCAAGCTGCAGCAATCTTTGGTGATCAAAAGCTGCACGAGGAACAATATATCAGTGGGCTTGTTGAATTTCTGAGAAATGCAGCCAGGCATCAATAAATATACTTCCAAGCAGACCAATCTTTTGTTGTTGTTAAAGCGTGTAACAAGCAGACCAATAATGATATCTGAATCCATTTTGTAATACTTCGTACAATAAAACAAGCAATTTGCTACAAAAACTCTTTACAGCATAAGATACAATAATAGCATTTTAATTGCAGGGCTTTGACTCCACACGTCTTGGTGCCTGTATAACTGTATCTATTTCTTACTAATTTAATCAACCTCCAAATGAAAGAAGAAAGGCAGGAAACAGTTTAATACTCCATGAGACATTATAACTTAATCATCATGCATATCAAAGGATAGAGTGGATCTTTAATTCACTTTCAACTCTGCTGAATATGTCACTAATTCTCCTAGACATTATTACTTAATCATCATCACTCTAAACTTACTCTTATTTCATAGTTGTGAGGAGGAACAGAGTAGTCCATGCATCTTAAATGGAATTACTGAGCTAAGAAAATTAACGAAAATTGAATTTGGGGGTTTTTGATGTAAGACTGCACATTTATAATTCTGCCTCGACGCTCCTTTCACAGGATTTATTCTCAGTGGTAACTGCTGACTTTAGGGCAAGGCAGACAATGAGTAAATGTCCCTATGAAGTTCAGCTGCAAGTAAAACGAAAAGAAATTCAATTTTATCTATACTCGTATTATGAAAGTTCATGGCTATCAAAGATGTTACACCGGCCCATCTATTGACCGGGGTATATACCACTGATTCTCAAAGAGCTAATCATCCCAAAATACCTCGCACAGTATTAAAAGAATGGAAAATTAGGAGAGCTTCCCAACTAAGATTGATCCAACCAAAAGTATTCCTTTGGGGAGGAGATGTGAAATGTTCAAGAACTTATTGTCAGCAACAAACTAATATAAGTCAATCCAACAACATGAATACAAGCTCCTACTGCTAATCTAACATGCCTGGTTTGTCTCTGATTCTACAATTGCAACACTTAGTATTCTCGAAGTACTCCATCTATTATTGCAGGGAAATAAGGTTTAATCCTCGGAATTTAGCATAGAAGGCCAATGTAATTATTCTAAACAAAAAATGCCCAAATCATATCAAGTGATAATGTTATGCTGTTTTCATTCATAATTATTCAAGGTCTATATGCAAGGGAGTATGCAGAAAGACACCTTACGCTTAGAAGACGAGGAGAGGCGAGCTATGCTCGAATGTGAAGCATTGGAGATCAGAGCTCAAGCAATGCAGGTAGCAGCATTATTCATTGAATACATAGCCTGCATGAAAAAACATTTAATTATCGCAGAATATCTAAAAATGCACAATTGAGAAGATGATTTATTCTTTAAAAATAAAAGAATAATTATTGTAATATGCCTAAAATATGTACTCAAAATCAATCAAATATGATAAAATTTCAAAAATCATGAAAAAATTAGGTGGAAAATCAGAAAATTACAATAATAAATCACTAATTATCAGACGCAATTTTCATTTTACAAAGCAAATTAGAACTAAAAATTATCAGGATCAAATTTCATACTATAATTAATGCAAATTAAACCTAAAGAAGAAAAAAATTACAGGTAATTCAACTCATGAATACGAAAATTTAAATAATAAAGCCAAAATTTTGTAACTTAACCTGAATTATATCTTTGAAATTCTGAGCAGAATGCGGCAATTGTCGAATGAAACTACACTGTCGCAAAAGGATAGCTGAGATAATTCTGAGCAGAATGCGGCAATTGTCGAAGAAAATGCGGTGGTGAAGGGAATCCGATCGATTTTCTTCTTCTGAAATTCTGCAAATTTTACGGCATTTTTAGGATTTGTTGGAATGGATTTTGATGAAATTTCTGGGCCGGTAATCTGTAGGGTTTATCAGAATCTCATCAAAATCCCTACCAACAAATGCTAAAATTGCCATTAGGGTTTTTTTTGCCCCCTTAAACTATTGTTATCCCAACCATGAAGAAGAGTATGAAGGGCTGGTATATCCAGATGCAGGGTCATTTTTACTACTGCATTTTAAAGTTTGTGAAAGAAAAAAAAAAATGGTTGTTGGTGCTTAGGAGAAGACTGAAACCAAATCACCCAAAATTAATCCCCAAATCCAGATTAGCTCAAAGAGTTAATCGGATGGAATACCAAAAAAAAAAAAAAAAAAGGGGGCTTTAGAAGTAGCTCGACTCAACCAAATACCGTGTTTAAAGTTTATACGCAAAGGAGCCAATTGCACTTATAGTACAATTTATAAGTTAATTAAAATTCACTAATTTTCTTTTGGACTCTTCCACCCTACCACCCACCACCTCCCATGAGTTTAGAAGAGGAGAAACACCTAAAAAAAAAAGACTGTACAAAAAGGATTTTACAAACCATTAAAGATTTACAATTTTACATACATATTGGAGGAAGCCCCCAATCATCTTGATGATAAATAAAATTTATTACCATTTTTGTAAATATATCAACAATCAACCCAGTCAGCATGACAATTTTGTAAATAAGTGAATAACTTTTATAATATGCGAGTCCCACTAATGTTGACTTATTTCCGAAAATACCATGTAATCGTAAACTAGTCGATGATGTTTGCACCTTGTCCACAAAAATACACTAGTAGTAGATCAAATGATTTACAAAATGCAAGGAGATCAATAAAAGTATTCATTAAATTTGTTAGTTACATTATACGCTCCAAAGCTCTTAATCAAAAGTCGCGAGTGAGCTATGGAGTAGTTGACAATGAAGATTGTCGACACAAATTCACATTCAATGTTTTTTGGTAAATCATTGAACAAATACTATACATCTAGCTTTTTCCAGCTATTGTCAAATCCATGTTAGTAATTACTAAATTAGTCCAAATCAAAAAGACTTGTGATCATATCCCATTTACAACTCTATACATTTACTCTTTGCAGCTCTGGAGGGTTTCGATCGCGAGGCGTCATCAAACAAGTTGTTACCATGCATGCCTCAACTCTATTAGGCCAACTGCACCTAACATTGACTGGTACGATACATAACCACCAATTATACCAACAAAACCAAACATTGACTAGTATGATACATAACCACCAATTATACCGACATAAGAGATACTAACTCAACTACTTCACGCTTCCATTATTGGCTTATTGCATTTTGCTTCTATCCTATTGCTTTACAAACGCTCCGACATTATGTTTGTTCAACACGTGTTCTTGCGAGTCTAAAAACAAACATAATACAAAATCTCCATCTAAATTTAGTTGTCACATTATACAATTTTGACAACAATTATCCTTTACAGTCAATAGTCTACAGCAATATTTATCTCAATGCCTCAATAAGCAGATGGCATGTTTGTTGCTACCATCACAGGATTCACAGCTTCAGTAGAACCACAAATATAATGTACATAGGGTAGAAAAGCCGAGAATGGGACAAAAGGTAAACTGCTTTTGAATGTATTAATATAATGTTCTCTTTTCCCATTTAATATAGATGTTCTTTCTCTAATTCTAACAAACTAAAACTAGAAAGCCAGAGCACAACTGATACGGCACATCTCAACTTTTCGACACACAAACCATATGCACAGGCTACCTTAAGCACACCTCAACTCTTCTTAATGGTTGGGATAACAATAGTTCAAGGGGACAAAAAAAATAAGGGGGGGTCTAGCTATATGTGCAGAATCTGCCCCAGGGATCAAATTTAACGGGACTGCAAGCAGCTTTTATCAGCTCCTTAAGTGGCCATTTCATCAACTTCTGAATGGAAAACAAAACTAGGAAATGTAGTTGTGATATCCCTGTATGAGTTTCCCAGGTAAACAAAACCAAATCAGGATGAGTCACCCTCAAAGATATGTGTGCACATAATGGTACACAGCTAGCTTACAAGAGAAAATCACCCCATAATACCTGAGATATTGGAGTGTCATTATTTTTAGCAATGAAGGATTTTTCGTCACAAACTGATGCCACTCGGATTTATCAATCTTTCCATCTAGATTTACATCAGCTTCTTTGAATGTCTGTTCAAAAAACCATATATATGATTAATTAGGTTGCAGAAACAAAGAATAGTCTCCAGTTTATATGATAACTAATTAGCTTCAAGAATACATGTGGAAATGTGTTACCCTTACCTTATCAAGTATTTGTTCGATTGTTTCATCTGCCAACTTTAGTTCAGATTCACATAGAATTGCGATCAACATTTGCCTCACCTGCAAAAATATATATCAGCTCATATGAATATTACTTTGTATAACAAACTTGCTAACTTGCAAGGTATAAAAGTGTGCTTTTACAAAGCATGTAGAATTATGATCAAGTGCACACAAGAACAACTAAGACAACAAAGGCACTACTATGCAACCTAAAGGATCACCCAGCGAAGCATCACACTAAATTGCACTGGCGGATGGAAAAGTATTGGTGTTGAGGCCTGCTTAATCACTAGTTTATTAATTCCACAATCACTATAGTGTAGTGCACAATGATAATTAAAGGTTATAAGAACGAAAATCACATTGAGCAATGTTTAAGGATTAAAAGAATGAATCAAACAAACATGCCAACATAACTCTCCCCACCTCAACTGCAAACTGTGAGGCAAAAATCACCTCACAAGGAACAAGACAATAGGCATTGAATGAAGATCTGTCTGGCTAAAGCCAAACAACAACAGAAGCCGACAACCATATTGCGCAAAATTATGATCCCTTGAAGCAGGGTCCACAGTATTGCAAAGTAAAACAAGACATTGTTCAGACATCAAGGATTTTTTAAAAAAAAATGGGAAAATGAAAGTTAAGGGTTAAAGATTAGGGGATAGCAAACCCGATATACCTCGTCACGCTCAATATATCCTGTGCCATCCAGATCATAAAGCTTAAATGTGACTGCAATAGAAAAAGAATGAGTGTTAAATCTGTAAATATGTATGCATGACCCAGGTTTCAGATATACAATATGTAGGACAATGTTAGAGAGACTTTGTATAAAGCTAGGTTACATACAGTCTATCTTGTCTTCTTGAGAGGCATTAGGATGGAAGACGTTCAACACTCTGACAAAGTCACCAAAATCAACTACTCCTTTCCTTTTAACATCGAACAAATCAAAGATCTGTGTACAAAAGGATTCGCAGTTATTAAGGGTCTAACATAATATTTACAAGACATAAATTATCAAATTACAAATGGATAAATAAGAATATAGCTGAAGGTGTAGTGTCTTCAATGTACAACATCAGTAGCAACATACCCGATTAGCAAAAAGATTCTCTTTCTTCTTGTTTTTGAACAAAGCTAACTGAAATTCCTCCTGCAAACATACATACAACCATACATGGTAAGGGAAAGCCATACATGGTAAGGGAAAGCCATACATAGTCCAGAAATATTTCATATGCACAGGATATACAGAAATTAAGGATGCAATTGAGAAGCTACGATACAAGAATCAAAACCCAACTCCAAATCTCCAATTACGCAAGACATAAAAGTTAAAACACTAGGACATATTCATTATAAATAATTTGTGTTCGTTCAGTTTCTGGTTGAATCTTTGATCCAATATCTTTCAGTTACATCATGTTGCACAATCGATTTTGGGTAGAACGTTCTTGCTCAAGACCCTAAATCCAGACATGTTTGTCAGGATTGGGATTGAATCAAGATTTGTATAAGCTCATAGTCAACATCTAATTGACACTATAATAATGTCCTTAAAATCTTAGTGAATCTTTACTACAACTTAAGCTGAATAAAAAAACCTTAAAAAGTAGTACAACCTTGCAGGGGATTTCAGCATACACATGCATATGAAACAGAAGTTTCACATGCCTCACAAACTAACACAAGTCACAAGGCAACCAAATTTAAAGCCAACATAGTATTATTGTATACCTTGCTAATAAGCCCATCATCAATCACAGAACTGCTTATGCTCTTAAACAGCTCGAACAACGCTTCGACTTCACTAACACTAACTGAAAAGAAAGTAAAATTCATTTTAGTTCTTCCAGCCCAAACCTCACCAATCATAATATCATATATTCTACTCATACAATCAGGTAATATGAAAGCCCAATCAAGATTAGAGGGTTGTCGAGTTCATAACGATCACAAACTTTTAATCGAAAGCATACATCTAAAGTAAATATAGATGGAGGAGCTTACAAGCAGTTTGAGAAGCAAGGAAAACCGGGTCTTCGTGTCCGGGACATTGCCTACTTGCAGTAGAATGAAAGCAACCCATATTTAAAGAGCAAGAGATCCACAACCACTAGAAGAAAGTGCTCTGGCTCTTTTCTTGTATACTACATTACCAGTAAAACCATCTTTAACCTTGCAAATTTCAATTTCAATTCAAAACCCAAAAGTACAATCTCTAATTAGTAAAAGCCAATTTTCAAATTTCAATTAAAAAAAACCCCAAATCTATGTTAGACCTTCTGATTCAAGAATTTGCAAAATTGTGACTAAATACATAAAATATTAAGTTCAAATTCCTTAAAACATTATTAAAATCAATAAAAATAGAAAAATTCAGCACAACATGGAACACCACTTTCAATACATGAACTTTTTGACCAAATAATTGTCAAAAATAGTGAACCACCAATATACCAGCAAACTTTTTCCTTTTTTTTTCAAGTATATTCTTCCCAATCTAATTAAATACAATTCATATTATTACAGCTTCTTATTTTATTTTTTCTTGTAAAAAAATCAGTATGAATCTCAACCACATAATGTAATAAATTGTAACAAAAATCAAAATTAAAAAAACCCACAAATTTAATTTGAGCAATATAACTAGAAAACTCCCAAAATCAATCAATCAAACAACCCCATATCACAAATTTCTCAAAATCAAACAACCCAGTTCAAAATACTCAAATAAAAATTACAACATTAGAAAAATAACAACTAAAAATGACAAATTAATCAAAATAAATTCAAATTATACTAAAACAGATTATAGATTTATAGGCTTACTTAAAATAGATGTCCCCGGCGAGGGGCGGCGCCAGAATCTTGACCTTTACAGACACGAAAAAAGCAGAGTAAAAAAGAGGAGAGAGAAAGTGTGAAGGGGCAGAGATGAGCTAATAGCGTCGCTAAAATTGGAGGATTATGCGACGAAAAAATACCGTTTTTAACACTAATTGTAGAGAGAGAAAGTGTTTGAGATCAAGAGAGAGATAGTAAAATGATCAGACGGTTGTAAATTAATGTGAGAAAATTACGGATTTTTTTAAATTAAGGAAAGAATGCTAGAGTGAAGGAAGTTTATATAGGAAAAAAAAGCAAATATGGGACCCAAAACAGCAATCGTCACGTGAGTTCGTGTCAAACTCGCGTTAATTAGGGGAACTATTAATTACGAATTAATTAAAATTTAATTATAGTTATAATTACATTTTTTGGGGGGAATATTCTGTGAAAATGGAACTTTTGGAAAACGTTTTATAAAAGGTTTGTTTCCTTTTTTTTTTTTTTAATTTCAACGTTGGATCTTTTAGGGTTTAGCTAGGAATAATGTAGTTGTTGCTTAGAATCAAAAAAATAAAATAATAATGTAGGGTTCGTTTGGCATTGTTGTGATTTTCTGTTTTTTGGTTTTTTATTCTCTAAAAGTATATGATATGAGTCCCATAATGAATCAAAAAATTTATAAACTTATTAAAATTATGATAATTATGAAAACTGGCAATAGAAAATTGAAAACTCTTTTTTCTTGTTTTCTGTTTTTGGTTTTCGAAAAAACAGGAAATTGAAAACCAAAACTGATGTCAAACAAGCCCGTAGTTGTTGCTAAATTAAACGTTATTCTCTGACTATATGGTAATTTTATTGCATAATTTTAAATGTGTCAGATTTGGATAAAAATATAAGTTTATTAATGGTGATTTAACAAAATAATGATAAAGGATTATATTCTTGTCCAAAGTTTAGTGATACACCCAATTAATTAGACATGGAACATATAGACATAACACAAAGTATGTGTTACTAACTTTACTCGTGATTTTTTTCCCACTACATGGTAATTCTAGGGTATACTTTCAATGTGTAAGATTTGGATAAATAAAAATTTAGCAAATATTATACTCCGTATATGTTGTTGGGGATTTTGTGTTTAACAAGGGTCACAAAGATAGCAAATGAAATAAACTGGTAAAATCTTCGAGGCGTGAACGAGATCACTTTCCCAAAAGTATAATTCCGACCCTATACTACAACCGGGTTTTACGGAAATTTACTTAGGAGATACAACGAAGAACAATTGCAATCACAAGTAGGATGATTACAATTCAATGTATAAAAGCTTTTGGATTTATGATGATGATAAAAATATTGCAATTAATTTTCTCAAGAAAGAAAAGTAAAGAAAACAAAATTCCACGAAGATCCTAACACATATGTTCCTATGAACATATTTATATCAAAACAAAAGAAACCAAAAGCCACGAAGAAAAAATGCCATCAACGATTACAAATAACCGTCATTGAACAACCAGCCTACACACGCACCCGATCGGGCTGCTGCCGCTCGATCGGGCGGATTGGAGTGACGGAAATGGGTTGCTCTCGCGCCCTATCGGGCGGTGGTGGCCCGATCGGGCGAGAAACCCAGCAATTTGCATCACCGTTCTCACGCCCTATCGGGCGGTGGCTGCCCGATCGGGCGGCTGAGAAGGTTTTCAGATACACCCTCTCGCGCCCGGTCGGGCGACCACCACCCATACCGGTCGGCTGACCGGGCACATAGAGGGCTGCAAATCAAGCTTCTTTCGTAAGCCATCCTTCCTTCACCATTGTTCTTATTTTCTTTTGCTTTAATATTCTTATATAATTAAATTACATCACCTTTGCCTAAGTAAATTAATTATTAACTTGTCATTTTGTCTCCAATTCTCAAAATTATTCAACAATCCTCCCCTATTTTGAGAATTAAACTAGACTCATTGCAAAAACATCATCATCACAAAACAATCTTATGCATAAATGAAAGTGTGCATAGACATGAACTCCCACTTAGTGCAATATACAATTCAAGAATCTGTATCCATTTGGTATCGTAAAACGTTTGAACCAAAAGCAACACATTTGGAAACTTGAAGATATTACACACACAAGATTAATTACTTAAATATATATTAGCTTGACACTATAAGCCATGTGTCCATATCTATTCATAAGTACATCAAAGCTATGCCCCAATAGCTTTTTGAAGCGGCTAAACTTCGTACTTATATAGGTAGACTTCCAAACATGCTCCTGTGACCGAGCAATATATCAGGAATTATATTAAGTTAAAACAACCTCTTTTCATCACAGTAAAACCGGAACTTAACCTTGGATGAATAAACAAGTTCCCAATCATCAAATAAGAGAATTGATCTCATTGAACTTAAGACCCAACGTCTTATTGGGCGTTAAGTTGAGATTCTCCTAATTGTGATTACAATGGGGCTCCGATCTAAAATGATTGTCATCCTTTTATTAACATCACTAACCCATGCTTTTTAAACAATCGGCGAGACTAAACTTCGTATGAAAATAAACAATAGTTTTTACACTATCCTTATTAAGTCCTTGATGTAACTATACCTTACACCAATATACCTTAACTCACCATTTTATAATTTACACTTGGCTATATCCCTTAGCCAAATTTACATTGTTATCCCAATAATTCATCACTGTTAGTGATATTGGCTTTTGCAAAAAGGAAATCTCGTCATGCATTAAAACCCTTAACCATTCTACTTCTTTACCAGCGGAATGTAATGCAATGACCTCCAATGTCTTATCGAACGCACAATGCAAGTTAATTAGCTTATTTGATGCCCATTACATGACACCTCCCTCATATGGGAATACCTATCCACTTGTGAATGAACAATCTCTATTTGAGATCCAACTTGCATCTGAATATCCTTCAATAACCGAAGGATACCCACTAAACCACAAGCCATAATCCATAATTTTCAACAATTACTACAACAAACAATAAACCGTTTGCCAACATAGCATTCTAGAATTACTAGTGAACCTATTCAATTGACCAATCACATAAGCGATATTCGCCCACTTACATAGCTTTTGTTTGATACATGCATATATACCCTTTTGTAACCAAGAGTATAAACTCATAATCACAAAGAGATTATCATTATCCATATAACTTGAATAAATTTCACAAACAAAATCAACAAACACTTCATTATACTGCTATCACCATAGAGGCATAAAATTACATCAATAATTAAATTAAACATTGATATAATCAATTACAATAATTTCAATACACTACTAGAAAACAAGAAAATTACGACGGACTTGTTCCGACGGACCCGAATTTCCGTCGCAAAAAGTGAAATTTCCGACGGATTTCAGACGAATATAAATTCCGCCGGAACTTTTAAATTCCGACGGAATTTTTCGTCGTAATTTACAATTTTCGACGGAATTATAGTCCGTCGGAAAGTTCTGACGGAATTATAGTCCGTCGGAAAATTACGACGGAATTTTCCGTCGGAATTTACAATTTTCGACGGAATTTTCCGTCGGAAAATAATTAAAAAAATTATACTTAAATTCCCAAACCCTAAAGCAGCCCCTTCCCCCTTTGTTATTTCCGCCTCTCTTTCTCTCTCTAAGTTTCTGCTCTCTCCTTCTCTCTCTCCCCTCCTTCGTTCCCCCTTTCTCAGTCCTCTGTTCTCCTTCGTTCTCCCCTCTTCTCTTCTCCTTCGTTCTCCCCTCTTCTCTTCTCCTTCTTTTTCCTTTCTTCTTCTCTTCACTGCCCTTTCTCTCTCCTTCGTTTCTTTTCTCTTCACCTACAACAAACAACGACAACAACAACGAGATTCGCAATAGGGACCCGACCGACAACAACAACCGCAACAACACACCACCACCAACATCAATCGCGAGCAACAGATTCGCAACACCAACAATCGGGCTGCATCAATATCAAACCCAACAACCACCGTCTTTTTTGGTAGATCTTGTTTTAATTTAGGATAGATTCGTAGATCTAGTTAATTTTATATGTTATTGTAATGATAAATTGTAAATTTAAATAGATAATTGTATATTTATATAGTTGATTTAATTTTTGTTGATTAAACATCGTTTTATTTTATGAAATTTTGATTAAATATGTAGATCTACTGGTTTTGTGTGTTATTTCTTGCTTTAGTCGTGTAATTTTTTTTTTGGGTTAATTTACGGTTTGTGGGGGTATTTTATGGTTTTTGGGGCTAATTTTTTGTTGTGGTGGTGTCGGTGGTGGTGTATGGTGGTGGGATAGGGTCGGTGGTGGTGTGTGGTGGTGTGGGTTGTGGTTGGGTCCGGATGGGGGGAAGACTGGTGGTGTTGGGTGGTGGTGTGTGGTTGTGGTTAAGTCTGGATGGGGGGAAGACTGGTGGTGTGGGGTGGTGGTGTGTGGTTGTGGTTGGGTCTGGATGGGGAGGACTGGTGGTGTGGGGTGGTGGTCTGGGGTGGAGAGTGGTTGTTTTTTTTTGTTTTTTTGAAACATTTTTACGACGGAATTTCCGTCGAAAAATTCCGGCGGATTATATTCCGTCGGAATTTTCCGACGGATTTTCTCTGGCCTGAAAATCCCTGCCGACAGATGAATTTTCGTCGGAATAGTGTTTCCGACGGAAATTTCGGCGGAAAAGCTGGTTTTCTTACAATATGTATTTCGACGACCCGTTACGACGGAAATTCCGTCGGAAATCCCATTTCCGACGGAATTTCGGGTGTTTCCGACGGAAAAATTCCGTCGTTATATGCATGTTTTCTAGTAGTGAATACAAAATCCTCATGTCATAGACCATGACACACATTGCATACCTTTATTCTATTTCACCATAGAACATTCATTATTATTAATTGATCAACCATTCTTGACATATAATTCATAACCCTCAAAACCAAGGAATTATAAATTCATGATTAATTCACTATAACTACAACACAATTTATCATTGCAGTTTTATTATTCTATTATACCATAGAATAATAACTTGAATCAAATTAATCATCAATTTAACATATGTCATTAACTTTTATATCAAGACAACAAGGCATTAATAAACCTAATAATTATAACATATTAATCACAAGACTATACTTGCCATGATATACAATATCATCACATCACAAAGTGACATATACCTTTGTCAATAATTAAATGACTACTTGATTTAATTCATGCATGTAAACTTACATTCACAATACCGAAAACAAGGTCATTCAACCTTTCATGAATAAGTACCATGGAGTAACACATTATTAGACCACACATGATTCATCATACACGAGTAACTGCTATAAATAACTGCCATAAATGAAACAACATCATTTAGGCCATACAAAGTACAAACCATCAATTGACAACCCATCACCCATGTAACAAGATGAAATAATACATACTTTGTATAACAAGTAATCATGGCTATTAAACCGTCCATCTATAGCAAGAATTAACCTTCTATATAGAAAATGTATTAACTACACCCAAAATATCTTAATACCAATGTAAAAACAATTCATAATTCACACCCATTTCATGAACTATAATAATACTTAGTTCATCCATTAACAATGTTAAATTACATGGTTTTAACCAACCATCATGATTTTTACCAATCATCTTTAATGGGTATAATTACAAGACAACATATCTCTAATAATAATCAAGACATAATCAATAAACTTAGATTAATTAAACATGTCAAGAATTAACCATAGAGATAAATAATCAAACATATAAATATATATTAATCACAAATAAGAAACCTCTTACTTGAATGGAGTGACTTTAATCATATAACTGACTAGAGAAAACCTTCCATCAAACCTTTTTCCTTGTAATTCCACAAGAAATATCACCATCTTCGTTTCCATCTCCATACCAAGATCTACACCCTCAAACTTGTTCAATTTCTGGAAATTCGTCATCATACCCTTCACATTTGCCATCTTTGTAGAAATTATACTTTTGGATTATTGGGGATTTTGTGTTTAACAAGGGTCACAAAGAAAGCAAATAAAATAAACTGGTAAAATCTTCGAGGCGTGAACGGGATCACTTTCCCAAAAGTATAATTCCGACCCTATACTACAACCGGGTTTCACGGAAATTTACTTAGGAGATACAACGAAGAACAATTGCAATCACAAGTAGGATGATTACAATTCAATGTATAAAAGCTTTTGGATTTATGATGATGATAAAAATATTGCAATTAATTTTCTCAAGAAAGAAAAGTGAAGAAAACAACTTTTCCTCTTGAAAAAGATCCTAACACATATGTTCCTATGAACATATTTATATCAAAACAAAAGAAACCAAAAGCCACAAAGAAAAACTGCCATCAACGATTACAAATAACCGTCATTGAACAACCAGCCTACACACGCGGATTGGAGTGACGGAAATGGGTTGCTCTCGCGCCCTATCGGGCGGTGGTGGCCCGATTGGGCGAGAAACCCAGCAATTTGCATCACCATTCTCGCGCCCTATCGGGCGGCTGAGAAGGTTTTCAGATACACCCTCTCGCGCCTGGTCGGGCGACCACCACCCATATCGGTCGGCTGACCGGGCACATAGAGGGCTGCAAATCAAGCTTCTTTCGTAAGCCATCCTTCCTTCACCATTGTTCTTATTTTATTTTACTTTAATATTCTTATATAATTAAATTACATCACCTTTGCCTAAGTAAATTAATTATTAACTTGTCATTTTGTCTCCAATTCTCAAAATTATTCAACATATGTATTACGACTCGTGATTCACATGCTCGATTTATTATTTATTAAGATGTATGATTAATTTTCCTTCCAAAAAAAAGGTGTATGATTAATTTTTCTCTTATCTTATTTGATAAGAATTTAAATTGAATAATACAAGACAAACATGCACAAAGTAGTAGTCATAGCTATACGTACTACTCTTTAAGATCTAAACTAGGTTAGTTCCCGTGCCTTGCAAGGAAATTTTCAATAATCTTTCTTGAACTATCATTATATATAATTAGTTTTTTATAAACAATATATATATATATATATAATATAGTTGACAAATTTTTTATCAAAATAAAGGATTACGAAAGATTTGTTAGGTATAAAATGATGTAAAAAAAATTATCAAACTTATGTTAAGAATTTTTTTTATAGCTATATAAATATTTGTGTTAAAATATGTCAAATCTTTTTTTATTTTAAGTAATTATTTTATATAAGTTTAGGAAATTATTTTTGTATAAGATCTCTCTATAATAGAATTTTTTTTTTTAAAAAAAGACATACTAGGAAATGACACGTGTCATTGCTAGTGTGTCTTTTAGTATATATAGAGTTATTAATTGATTGATTGATGGTAAAATTGTTACGGAGTAATGTTTAATGGTGTCTTGGAATCCAATGTGAAAAATGAGAATTATTGATTGCATTGTACCACTTCGAACGAGGGGATCTCAGTTTCCATGATCCCATCCTCTGCATCATGACTTGCCTGTTATTTCTCATAATGTTTACTAGGTTATATATCGATGAGTAGTTGAGGGTTATGTTTTTTTATTACCTTTGGCCTGGGTGATTATTTGTAACGACTTAGCTTAGTATTTTGATCTGAATGACCATTATTCGTATTATTTTCTTCACTATGGACACTAGAACTAGGTCACTCGACCGTACCATGTATGTAAATTTATGTAATTGTTTACTTCTTCTTTGATCTCTATTATCTTTTCATTACGGAGTATACGTACATACTCTTTAGCGTTAATCAAATCCAAATGACCGCTATTCTTAACAAAATGTGTAAATACCACTAGTGCTTCATTACAAGAAATTAATTGTGCAAATAATAGATATCCTGAAAAATTGAAGCATTGATCATTATTTATTCACATATTCGCCCCTAATCAAAGAAATTATACATATAATAATAAGATGTATATATAATGTTGTCTACTCAAGTACTCATAGAGTCATATGCCTGATAACCACTTTCTCTCAATAATGAAAGCAATATTGTCGAACAACCTGTATATTTGTATATGGATCAGATTGGATAAGCTAGAAGTAGAATCTATCATTAATTTTATAATTTCCGATTGAAATGACATTAAGCTTTATAAACAATAATGAAAATTAAGGTTATCGAGTTCCTTTTTCTTTAATTGAAAATGACAAGTTCGATCTTATGCATGGTCACAAAATATTACTGCACTAACCTTGCTCAAGTTGACCCTTTATAATTGAAAAGTTTGGATATGAGCATGCAACTTGATTCATCTAAGCTTTTTTTTTTTTTTTTTTGGTATTATATACCTTTAGAGTTGCGTTTACGGGTTTTTTGGTATGAGATATATGTTAGGAAATTTGTGTTTAAACAAGGGTCACAAAAATAGCAAACAAATTAGAATGGATAAACTTCGAGGCGTGAACGAAATCACTTTCTCAAAAGTATAATTCCGACCCTATACTATAACCGGGTTTCACGGAAATTTACTTAAGAGATATAGCGAAGAACAATTGCAATAACAAGTAGGATGATTACAAAACAATGTATAAAAGCTTATGTATTTGTGATGATGATAAATAAAAATTGCAAAAGGTTTCAAGAAAAATAAGTTTCTTTATTTTTCTCAAGTCTATCCAACATATGTTCCTTAACATATTTATATTAAAGCAAGTTTACAGCCAAGAGTCACGAAGATAACTGACAATCAAAAACATCATTTTACAGAAAACCGTCACATTGAGGCCGAACAAGACCCGCGCCCGATCGGGCGGTTATCAGCGTCAATCCAGAAAACGTCTCGCGCCCGATCGGCGGGCAGCAACCCCAAATTCCAGAAATCAATTTTCTGCAAAAATACTTTCCTTCTCGCGCCCAATCTGGAGGTGGGGTGGCTGCCCGATCGGGCGGCGGAGAAGAAGTTTTTCAAACCACCCTCGCGCCCGATCTGGCGAGCACCACCACGATCGGGCGGCTGACCGGGCGAAGATCAGGGGCAGCAACTTATTTTTGTCTTCTTGAAGCAGTAGATGAGTTTCTCATTTCGTGAACTTGTTCCTTTTTCAATATACTGTATATTATTGCTTTAATATTTTTTATTAATTAATTACAACACCTTTGCCTGAGTAATATAATTAATTAACATGAAAATTACAATATATGGGATTGAAGTGAGTATTAAGGAAGATTTTAATTTATAAACTGATAAGATATTGATCGGGAGTAACAATTCAATAGAGGAGATTGGTATGGAAGCTCATATCAGACCTCGACCTTTATATATCAAATAAGAGAAAAAATTTGTTCCCGAACTACAACCAACACACATGCTTTTTAATTTCAAGTTCTAATCCCATATATATCACCCTATTTTCATTTTTTTTCAAACTCACAACACCCAATGGTTTTGGAATCTAACTCGATGTTACTACTCTCTAATTTTTTAGGGATTTGTTAAACATCGCCCACAAATTACTACATAAAGCCCACAAAATTCACTTGGTTTGCCAAAATTGCCCTTGACCTTAAAAAAAAACACTCACACTCTCATCACTCACACTCTCATCACTCACACTCTTTCAACCTCTCTAAAAAAAAAATTTCAAATAACGGCAATGTCGAGGCGGCAAGGCAAGGAATTGGCGGCGACGGCGGAGGGAAGGATGTCCCAAGGAGGAAAGGTACATTTTGTTTAAAAAAAAGGGGAAAAACCGCCGTGAACGCGGTGGGGCGCCCTGGCTGGACGCCCAGCCAGCGGTGGTGGCGCCAGATGCAGACGCCGCCACCAGTTGGCTGGCGCCTGGGCTGAACGCCACAGCCACGGTTGTGGCGTTTATTCTAGGCGCCGCAGCCGTGGCTGTGGCGTCCAGCCCAGGCGCCAGCCAACTGGTGGCGGCGTCTGCAGCTGGCGCCACCACCGCCGGCTGGGCGTCCAGCCAGGGCGCCCCCCCCCCCCCCAATTTTTTTTTTTTTTTTATTTTTTTAAAAAATTGTTTTTAATTTATTTTTTTATTTTTTTTTTGTAATATAATTTTGAATTTTTTTTATATTTTGTTGTTTATTTTTATAAATTTTTTCAATTTCGTTGTATTTTTTCTACGTTTATATTTTGTTTACAATTATTTGTATGTTTTTAGTTTATTTGATTTGCGATGATGATTATTTATCGTATAAATTTTTGTATGTTTATATATTTTAAAATTTTGTGTAGAATTCACTGGGTCGTCATGGTGCGGGGAAGAATATAGAGCTTCTTAGTAGAAGTTATTCAGTGGAGAGGTCGGGGCATAGACATGTCAGATCCCGTGGTATTTCGGCCTCAGTTCGTAGAGAACGGATCCACCGTCGGGATGAGGATGACGATGACGATGATGATGCTGAGGAGGGTGACCAGGAGGAGGAGCAGGAGGAGGGCGCAGATGAGGATGAGGATGTGGACGATGGCAGTGGACCGTATGATGATTACGGTCCATTCAGTCAGAGGGTTGATGACATGTACGAGACACAATCAGGATGCACAAGGAAAAGATGAGTCACCTCCGCTGTATCTTCATCAGAATCAAACCAGAACAGGTAACCACGTGATTGTGCATGGTGTAGCAGCTGCTGTATAGGGTTCCTTCCCTCTGACCGTTCAAACCTGAGTTGCTGTCTGACGTTGTAGATGTGTCTTCGGTTTGGATGGTCTTCTGGAAATTTCTCTTACACAGATGCTAATATTTTAGCAGGCTTCACTTGAGCATCACTCATTTCTTTCACAACTAGTTTCGCAGCAGGACTTAAGCCGCTCAGTTGTCGATGACCCTCTTCATATACTATCATCTCATGGTTGTGATACCCCCATTTAGAGTAACCTATCACTTCCCAACCGTCACGACTCCGTAGTAGTCGAACCTTTACTCTGAACTCACACCCACAACCTTTCCGCTTTGTGTCAAACCGAGTGGCTGTACGAAAATCTCTTTCTTCTCTTTTGCGATAACGGTCACATCTCAAAATGAGATCCATTCTACCATCCCGTTGAGATTTATGAGTTGCTACTACCAAGCAAAATCCAGCTGCAATTGCAACCTGTTTTGCCCAATCAATCGCCTGTTGAGCTTCTTCGAATGGACCATCATGTCCAAATATCCCACTGTAATCATTTCCGTCTCCACCATATTCCTGCATCAATTATATATTACAATAAATACATTTAACGGATAATATATTTAATTTCTATATTTCCACAGAATTAACACAAAAAAAAACATAATTATATATAATCAAACTTAATTTTTATAAAAACCCAATTCGAATTTTCAAACTAAATTTAAAAATATACCATTTCGAATTTTCAAATTTAATTTTAAAAAAACCTATTTCGAATTTTCAAATTTAATTTACAAAAAACCCATTTCGAATTTTTTTAAAAAATCATTTTCGATTTTTTTTTTTTACAAAAAAATTAAATAAAAAACAACAACAAAATCAAAAAAGAAAAAAAAATTAATTATTAAAGGTGGCGTCTGCCAGGGCTGCCACAGCCACTGGACTGGCGCCTGGCAGGGCCGCCTCACCCAGTGGAGTGGCGTCTGCCCAGGACGCCAGTCTGGTGGTCTGGGCGTCTGGGCTGGATGCCACTCTGGTGGTTCTGGCGTCCGGCTTGGACGTCCAGGCTACGGTTTGGGCGTCCACCCTAGGCGCCGGAGCCACTCCGACGGTAAACCGTGAATTTTAACGGTGACTTACCTCGTTTTCCGTCGACGACGACGTACCTCCGGCGTCCCCCGCATCTCCGGCCTGCCATCCGGTCTCCCCCGGCGAGCCAGTACGGCTCCACATTTTTTACACCGAGATTATTTCAATTTTAGAAAAAGGGCATAATGGTCAAATCATATCATATTTGTGGGCTTTATATGGTAAATTGCGGGCGATGTTTAGCGTTCGTCATTTTCTAAGTGTATATTTAGCCTACAGTTTAGGCATAAAATTTCAACCTTGAATTCGGCCAACTTGGTTTTTTTTTACCCAACTCAAAAAGCTTGTTAGGCCTGGTTTTTAATTTGATAAGCATATTTAACTTGAACCTTGAGCCAATCCGCCCATCCTACTAAGGGCCTGTTCACTTCAACTTAATTTCAGCTCAGTTCAGTTAAACTCTAATCAGTTCAGTTCAATTATTAATTTTCTTCCCTCGTAAAATATTCATTTCAGCTATATTCACTTCAGTTTAACTCCAATCAATTCAGTTTAATGTTTAGCTCCAATCAGTTCAGTTCCACTTCAATAAATATGAACACTGAACAGGACCTAAGTAGTTTTTTTTTTTTTTTTTTACCTTCGGTCCCACAAATTTTTTCCATCCGCAATTTCACCCGGAAGTATAAATCAAGGAAAATGTCTCACAACTATTAAAATATTATAAAAGTGTAAGAAAGAGAGAGAAAGGAGGAGAGAGATAGGAAGAGTGAAAAAGATGGTGTGGGTCCCACTAAAGCTTTTCAGACACATATCACGTGCAAAAATGGACAAAACTTTGGAGACCACTACCACTGAGTTTATATTTTGTTCCACTAAAACTCCAGTGGAGCCTTTTGAAGTATCCCCGAGCGAAAATTCTACAGTAAATGACGCGTACCGATATGTACCACTAAATTAATGTACCGCAATGTACCACTATTTAATTTAATTAAATATATCATATATTTTTTGCATTCACTTAACACAATTTGACTTTAGCTAAGATGGTAAATTGCATTATTCCTTTGTGTAGGGGTTAAAGGATCAAATCTTTGTGCTCACCATTCTCTTATTTTTTTTTGCTCTTCTCATTTTTTTTTATTTTACATCATACAACCTATTTAGAATTACCCGTAGGACTACATTATAATTAAACATCTTATTATAAATTTTGAATATTTTGCAATTTATTTGATCCATTTTGTTTTCCTTTAGACTACCTTCATAAAGAAATATGAAATACTTTTTTGATTTATTTTACATCATACAACCTATTTAGATTACTCGTAGAAATACTTATATTATGATGCAGTATGATCTAATGAGAGGACAGAATGACAAATATATAGTCAAATTCTTTTTTAAAAAAAATATATTATATGAATTTTAACATCCCATACACGCGTCCCTTATTTTGAAATAAATGTTTCTTGTATTTGTTTCATACTTGTATCCGTGTCAATATCCATTCTTATGCAGCCTATTGTTTAACTATATAAAAATAAAGTCAAAATAGTGGTATAACATGTCCACAGTTTTATTGTGCCAATTAATCAATTGTTTTAGAACAAATGGATTTTTTTTGTTCCTTATATTGAAATATCGGTACTCCATTTATATGACACGTTTCTACTAGTCTTCTCTATTACTCCATCCGTTTTTAAATACTTGCTCCACTTTTCTTTTTCGGCCGTTTTTAAATACTTGCTCCATTTCCTTATTTGGAAAACTTTTACTCTCTCCGTTTCACAATAATGTTCCTGTTTCGTAAATTGATGCAAATTTTTATCCAACTTTGACCGCAAATATCTTTAATCTCACACTAGCAAAAATTATAAAAGTTAGATATTAATAATCTACTCACCAAGAAGATCAAACTAGATCTCATATCACTATATTTATTCTTATAGATTAAGAGAAATTTAGAAGATTCTCTCTTTCTTAAAAAAGTCAAAGATTTCAAACAAGAACACTATTATGGAACGGAGGGAGGACAATATTTAACTGATTTCACTCACGTATTGGACCCACCATGATCATATTTTATTAATTTCACATTATCTCTCCTCCAATTGTTTCCACTACTTTTGCTTTTTACAATTTTTTTTTATTGTTCCACATACCTCACTAACTCCATATATTATTAATTTCTCCAATTTCTCCTAAAACTCTGCGCATGAAGAAATGGAGCAATAAAAACGGAGGGAGTACTTCTTTTGTCCTATTTTCTTCATTTCAAAATAAATAAATGACATGTTTTGACTTGTTACGATATCCGCACAAGGTCTAGTTTGATTAAGGGTCTGTTCACATTTACTTAATTTCAGTTCAATTCAGCTCCAATTAGTTCGGTTTAGTTCAGTTCAGCTCTTGGATGTACAAATGTGTGGGTGGAAAGTGATTTTACAAAAGTGGTGAAAGCAATTACGTGCTTGAACAATGGTGCTACTCCTATTCACCTCCTATTTGATGATATTAGATTGGATAGCTTATTGTTTGATTTCTTTAATATCTCTCATATTACCTCCTACTCGTATTACTTATTCTACTATAACCTCAGTTATATTATTAATGTAAAAAAGAAAGTGGCAATTATAGAATAACACCATTCAACAATAAGTCAATAATACATGAGATAAATCAAGATAGCTGCTCCATTAAAAAAAAATAAAAAATCAAGATATCTGCTTGAGATCAATGGATGCATCTCCCAAAATAGCACGCTTAAATAGTGTAGCTTCATTAAATTCGCTAGTGATGAGTTTTGCCAAATACTTAAGTCGTTCAATTCCCATGGATGCCGTCTGCATTAAAAAAAAAAAAAAAAAAAAAAAAAAATCACTCAACCTTGTATCTATCACTCTATTATATATATGAAAGTTATAAATCAATCTAATTCAACTTTACTGTATAGAATATTTTTGACCAATCTGATTTATTTTCAGCTTCAATATACTTTAAAATGTACATGCCACAATCAGTTCTGCATAAAGTAATATAAATTTATATAAATTTGATTAAGAATCGATTGTAAAATGAAAGTAAAATGTTAACATTACAATAATACTCCAATATGATCTGCATTATCATTTTTTTCCTGCATTTAAATAAGTGTACATATATTGATAGGAATATGTAAGCATCCAATTAATTATATATAAGACTATAAGATGTATAGAAAAATAATTTACCTTGATGCAAATATTCTTTGTACAATTGTGAGCATGTTGTTTTGAAGGAGTCAAATTCAAATCCATCGATTAGTTTCTTTGACCAAGCAACAATAAACTCAGACCATATAATAGGTAATTTGCAAAATCTGAAAATTAAACAAAAATATTAAAGAGGTACGGAATGAGAAATCTACCCAACAATGACAAAGTCAAGAATTTAAGTAAAATAGTTGATGGAATTTGAAAATTGTAATTGACATCTAAATACTCACGGAAATTAAAGAGTCTTTTTACCAAGATTTTATATAAACTAATAAAAAAAATACTAATAGATCAGGGGGGTGGGATTGAATCCAAAAAGAAATAAAACACAAATTAGTACTCCGTATAATACTAATATTGGTATTTATATTATTAAAAAATTGCAAGTTTGATTACAAACTAAGTCCATTAATTAAACGTCCTAGTACAATGCAATGGTGAACAGAATTAGATGAAGAGTGACATTATACTGTCAATTAAGAATTTGACTCGAAATTATAAAAGCCTCATATGCATTTATCTACACTCTAATTGACTAAAAATGAATAAAAAAAACAAAAAATTATAAGAGTTGACTAATAACAAGTAATAGAGTAGCAAATCACACAGTAGTATCGTGGTATGGAGCACTTTCACCAAGATTTTATATAAACTATAAAAAAAAATCAGAAATTGCAAAAATTGAAATAACATCAACAGTTCATAACAAAGGCTGAAGAAACATTACGAGGGAGAAGAATAGAATTACTTGACAAATGCATGCCGAGATTAGGGTTAGGGTTTTTTAGGGTTACGTTTTAGATTAATGAAAAGAGAGATTAATATTGAAAAAAACTAACAAATTACCTCAATTGAATCTTAAAATTAAAGATGTTGAATAATGTTGTCCCCAAATTACAATTGCTTCAAGATTTAAATGTGATGAATGAAAATAACGAAGGACGTAGGTAGAATGGGAGAGCGAGAACGATAGAAACTAAAAAAAAAAAAACCTACGTGAGAAATATAAAAGGAATTAGGTGTTTTCCTATATATATATAATTTAGTAATACATAGCAGTACATAACATTTATGGTATATAGCGCTATTTGTCATGTACTGTAGACTCTCCCATCACCGAGACTATATTTTGTACCACTGAGAGTGTATTTTGTACCACTGAAACTCCAGTGATATTTTTTGATAATTCAATAAGACAACTTTAAAGTGACGCCTGAAATACCTATATTACCCTTGTGAGACATGATTTTATTGTCTCTCAACCCTCCCTTTATATAACCTCCAATTTCACTTAATCAAAATTTAATGTAGTATGTAGTATGGAGTACAAGATGTCGGGCAAATCTCTATTACTTCCCCTAACCAACGATGACAGAATAAAGCCAATGGCTTAGGTAGTAATCCTAATATTGTTGATCTATAACTAATGGAGTACTAAAGCGAAATCAAAAAGGTATTGAACGAGCCCTAATATTTTTTAAATAAGTGAGCAACAATTGTAACATTTCTACAATAATAAGTGAGTAACAATTTGTAAAACAAAAGATGTTAAGGGGTGCAATTTGTTAAATATAAGAACATTAATTACTAAAGATGGAAAATAGGATGATTTTTGTTTTAATAGAGAAAAAGGATGATATGATGATAGAGTAACATTTATTTTTCAAAATTTTAATTAACATTATTTTAAAAAATAATACTCGTATAAACACACAAAATATCCTTATCCAATTATGTTATCTGTACACGTTGCAACAGTGTCCAGTAACATAATTCTGCCACATGGACACGAGTCTCAAATTTAAATTTTTATATTTTTATTTTTTAATTTTGTTTTGTAGTCGGTCTAAATATAGGATGGCCACATGTATAAAAAAAAAAGTTAAAAACAACCAACGACCAACAACACTTTAACATTTGGCAATAATTTAAGTACGGTTGACTTTTGTTTCCTAAATTTTTTTTCAACGGCTGCTTCATTTTCACTGAATGGTTACAGCTAGGGGTGTACACCGGTCCAAAACCGGACCGGACCTGGACCGAACCTGTTTGGACCGGGGACCTGAATTAGGTAATTTTAAGGACCGGGGATCGGACCTGATTTAACAGGTCCGGTTCCGGGCCAGACCTGAAAAATCAGGTTCGGTCCGGGTTTAGACCTGAATGGACCTGTTTTGTATATATATATTGATTATCGAGAGTAACTCAAAACTAAAAAATATAATCTGTACACAGAACTTACATTTCAATTATGTACAAATGAAGACTAGTGCCTTTAGTGGTATACTGATATTCAACCACAAAAGCCCACTAATATTTCACTTATGCACTCTTAATTTCATCATATTCCGAGAACTAAGAATACAAAAGGCAAAACACGATCCACAGGCAAAACACGATCCACACAAGTGGTCTGAATTTGCAGACAAGTCGAGAATTCACGACTTTAAAAAGAAGATCAGAATATTGAATACACAAATTAACAAAAAAAAAATAGATCTAATATACAAATTGAACATAACATATCTATAATAAAAATTGAATAATACAAATTCAAAAACAGAAAAATTAAAATCCGAAAAAAAAAATTCTGGAAATTGACGAATGAATGAATAAGAAATCAAAATCTGGAAATTGACGAACGAATGAACAAAAAATAAAAATCTGAAATTAAAAAATAAAAACCACCCATCACAATGGTTTTCTTGGGTCCGAGATGAAGGAGAAGGAGAGGTTGTTGCGGTGGTTTTCTTGCGACACTAAATGGTGGTAACGGGCTAACGGCTGCTGTGGTTGACGCCAAATTGCCGGAAGTTGCAATAATGGCTGCTGGTCTACTCCGGTGGTTTTCTTGTGGTGGTTGTCGGTGTTGGGCAAGGAGAGGAAATTAGTTCTAGGGTTTGAGAAGAGAGAGGAGAGGAGAGAATTTGAGATACAACCATCAGAAACTCTGATATAGGATATTAGTTATAGGGTTTTGCTGAGTTGCTATTATATATATATATAAAAAAAAATTATTAATTCAGGGTTTCAGGTCCAGACCGGGGTTTTCCGGGTTTTACCCGGACCGGACCGGAAAACCGGAATCGCTTATTTTCAAGGACCGGGACCGGACCTGAATCAGCAGGTCTGGTCCAGGTCCGGTCCGATTCAGATCGGTTCAGGTCGGATTTCAGGTCCGGTCTATTTTTTGTACACCCCTAGTTACAGCTCGTAGAGGCCACCTTGCACACCTTTAGCTACTTTAATCATATTCTATAGTCTTATTTAATTATTTTTATTTTTGTATTATTTCTTTTGTAATTTGTAAAAGAGCAAGCATTTTTCACATTAATGGATTGAATAATTTATGATACTTTCCCTTAACAAAAAAAAAAAAAAAAGAAAAGAAAAGAAAAGGAAAGAGCATTTATATACAATATTGCAGCATATGCCTAAATTTTCTTAAAACCAACCTCCATTTTGGGCCTATTTTGATTTATTGAACTGAATTGATTGGGATTGAATCGAACTGCCTAAACTGATGAGCTGAAATGAATTGTTTAAGAGAGAATGATATTAGGAACTGAACTGAAATTAAGCTAAATAGAACAAACCCTTTGTGAAAATTTGTCAATTTGGAGGTGGGGATTCCTTTATGATACCCTTCACCGAAGGTTCTAATGGCGGATTTAGGCCAAAAATTTAAGTGGTCAAAGTCTAATTACTTTAATTCCTTAATCTTTGTGAGGATAAGTTTGGGGTTGCCCTAGCCAGCTTCCCCCCACCCAAAAAAAAAAAAATGTATAAGGCCATGTATATTGTTGTACAATTCAACTTCATATATGTATAAGAGACAACTACGAATATTTTACTATACATAAAGTCTGCATTGAATCCTTTACAACTAATAAATTGGATATTAAATATTGTAAGAACCTTTTTTTGAGCTGTTTTTCTCTACCTTGCTGAAATCTGCTCTGCTGACCGCTGTTATGCTCTGTTCACAAGGAACAAGGCCTAAAACTTGCATCACTAATATAAACTAATTTAATTTGGAAGCATATAAGTTTATAAACCAAGGGGGTTAATTTTAAAGGAAATAAATTAATTAAGGAGAAAAGGCTTTATAATGGTCACAATAGCCATTATATATATGGGCCTCACTATTGGGAGCATGACCGACCGAAATTAAAGTTAGAGGTGGTGAAATTTAATTTTATGTATTTTTATGCATGGGGTAGTATTAAAAAAATAAAAAATAAAAAATAAAAAAAAAGGTAGTGTTTTGAAGGGTTGAAGAATGCAATTAGGGCAGAGCATGTTTTTCAATACGCTGCAGAGCAGAACAGGGCCTTAGTCCTTATTAAATATTGAGATAATATGTCATAACCCTAACAGCCCAAATGAGGACGTGTTCTCTTCACCTGAAACAAGTAGATTTGGTCTGAATTTTTTATGGTGTGATCTGAAATTTAATTTTCTGATCTAGTCTGATCTGATTTAACAATTTGACTAAACTTTGACCGCATTTTAATATAGTCTATAAAGAAAAATATTATTAAATTGGATCTTGTTAGATTCGTCTCATTATACGGAGTAAACTTTTTAAATATGTAATTTTTATAAAAAAAATTTAATATGTAATTAACGATATTTAGCAATAGGTAAATGATAATCAAAAGTTCCGATCTAGTCTAATTTGAATCTTTCTGACCTGATCTGAATCATTGAGGAATAAGTAATAAGTATCTAAAATAAGTTGAAGAAAACAAGTCTTGAGAAAGATGAGAGTTTAATTCACAAACAAGGTCAAAAGAAATTCCATACTAAAATCAATTGGTGATAGTAAGAGTAATCCTCTACTTTATAAAGGGAGTCATCTAGATTTTGAGATAATAAGGATTGTATGACAAATCATGCATCCATTGCCCAATGCCCATAAATATATTAGTAGTTTAATATAACTCATAAAACTGCATTAATCATTATGCTATGTGTAATTATAAGAAACGTGGTAAACAAGCATTTTTTTCCCTTGGTTGAAATTATCTTTCAAGTAGCTTTCATCATATACAATGAGAAATACCGAATACGTACTAAACCGTTGACCTAGGTACAAGAAGGAGCACATTGTATGTCAATACTTAAAACAGGAAAAATGTTGAATTTTTGAAATAACTAGAAATGGAAAAAATTAAATAATAGAATGGAACAGTTGCGTTAGTTCAAATTCAATGTTTTGTGAACAATAATTATTATGTCTTAATCATAAAATAAAAGTATATTATACAAGTCCCAAGAATTGGTCTAAATTTAGCTTATAGTATTAGCTAAAGACTTTAGAGTTTAAAGGTAGAGAATATTCTGATAATTATATAAAGATCCCTCTACTTCACGAGGGCTGCCTGTTCGTGGTAGCAATCTTTCAATAAATTGGAAAAGAAATTCAAAAGAATTGTCAAAGTTGTAATTGATTCCCATGTTCTTTTCTTTTCTTTTCTTTTTTAAAAATAAATAAATAAATAAATTAGATTTTGTGTAGGTTGATGGGAGATTTTTCTCATGATACCTTGATGTTGACTAAGCTTGATTCTGTTGGTTTCAAGGAATATAGTCATAATAAAAAAGTAAAAAGGTGTTAATATAAAGGAGAGTTGATTTTCAATATCACAAATTATTGGACGAGTAGTGCGTTTTATTGTGAGCTAATTTGCTCAAAAACTTATATATATATATATGTCTAATAACTTGTAAGAAATTGTCAAAAAATTTAAATGAAATACCAAAAATATATATCTAATTTCAAAGTCGAGTTATTTAAAAAATTATTTAAAAAGTTCAATAACTTATACATACAAGTTCAGGACTCAACTCATATAATACCTTTGCTTGTGCTCGATGGAGTACGTATACCAAGTTACCAACCTTTAATTAGTGGATTGGTAAGAGGTGCACTTGTGCATACCAACCTTAAGGCTGTGGGTTCTATCTCAAAGTGCTTTTATTACTATCCCGGAGACCCGGACTAAGTTAACCTGTGTGAATTTGAATTCGGTGGTATAACAATTCTTCTTACCTTTAAAAAAAGTAAGAGATTCTTGCCACCTAAAATCTCAATATCGATCACTATTTGAAAGTAAATTAGTATAGATAGAATAATAATATAATTAAACAAAAGTACAGAAAATCAATGAAATTAAATTTGATTTCTACAAACGTGTGAGAGTATAAGAGATGTAAGGGGATCATCTACTTCTAAACGAACATATGTAGAGAGTAGTTCTTGAACTTGGTGATGAGCTCTCCCCTATTATTTCTACCAAATAGACGTGGACATTATTTTGTTTACATCAAATATTCTACTCCCTCCGTCCTTTTACTAGTATAATAAAGAGAAATATGCCCCACTAATTTAGGAATGGATGAATAGAATATATTTGGCTAAAGTTATTCGATTATTAGGAAAACATTTGCAAATCATGAGACTTTTTAATATCCAATGAGACTTGGGAATTTAGTTCCCACATCTTGTGGACATTAAAAGCTTTTATGATTTTGAAATTTCTACGCTTTCACTTTCATGATCAACCAAATAAATTAAACCTTTTCACTTTCAAATTCACATGAAATTATTCAATTATTATTTTTTATGTACAATAAAATAACACCTTAATTTCAAGGAAACTTATAACATAATAGTGATAGATAATAGGTTAATATTATCTTGTTAATATTATTAACCTATTATCTATTAACAATGATAATATTAACCTATTATCCATCAAATAGTACTGTAAGTATGTATTACGAATCGCATATTAATTTTATAACTTTTAATGATAACCATTCAAAACCTTTGTAGGAGAAGCATTCACAGACCCGTAGTCTAATGCCTAATCCTAGTCGTAAATTAATGCATAAACCATGTGAAAAAATTTTATACCATAGATTGGATCCTTAAGTTGATGGCATAATTAAGTACCTAACATGTGGAAGGCTGTGATTAATTTTTCTTTTATCTCTTCGCGAACTTTCTTTGCTGAGTGCAAACTACTGCTAATTGATAACAACTTTTCATGGATGTCGATACTTCTCTTGTTTTCTTTCAACTTCCATTTCAATTATTTGATTAGACACATGTTGGAAAAAAATGGGACTCGAATTCTCCTACATTTATTCCATAATTCATGGGGTTGTTTTTTTTTTTTTTTTAAAGAAAAACTAAGGGTTCGTTTGGTATTGCTGTGGTTTTCTGTTTTTTAAAAGTATATGATATATGTCCCATAATGAATAAAAAATTATATAAACTTATTAAAATCATAATAATTTTGAAAACTGACAACAGAAAAGTAAAAACATCTTTTTCTTGTTTCATGTTTCACTACAAGAAATTAGCTATTTTGCGACAGCCAAAATTTGTCACAAAAATAGCAAAAGTCGTCGTAAAAAATAGTTGCGACAGTCAACTGTCGTAAATTGTTTGTCGCAGTCAGCGTTGTCTCGTAAAAAATTTTTTTTGCGACAGTTTGACTGTCGTAAAAAATTATTATGACGGTTTTACTAATTTAAAAAAAAAAGGAAACTAAAAACCAAAAATGATGTCAAACAAGCCCTACAAGGTTGATTAGTTTAGTAGGGTTTTTTTTTAAAAAAAAAGATTGATTAGTTGTTATAATATCCACACGTACATAATTAGGGTTGCAAAAGATCAGGGCCAAGCCGAGTTTTAATTTGTTCGAGCTAAGCTTGATAAAAGTTATTCGTGTTTGAACTATCTCGAGCTTTTAAAAATCATGTTCGAGTTGAGCTCGTTAAAAATTTGACTTATTCGAGCTTTGTTCACGAACATACTCGTTTGCATTTAGAGTTTAAGTTCGAATTTGAACTAGTCTAAATCGGGCTTAATTAAATAAAAGAGCCCAAATTTATCATTAAAAATATGGTTTCTTTCAAATTTTAATGCATTCATTTAATTTTATATAAGATATTTATATTCTTTCTATAGAAAAGATAATGACGAAGTTTTCATGCGTTAACATGATGAAATATTTAGTACTTTTTACAAATATGTATGAATAAAAGATTTACAAATTCCATGTTATAAATGGAATTAAACGAGTCGTTCATCAACGCTACCGAGTCGAAAATGATGTTGTTCGAGCTTTGTTCATCTATTTGACGAGCTTAAGATTTTTGTTCAAGCTTGTTTGTTAGCTTAACAAATGAGATTCGGCCAAATTTTGACCGAACTTGTTTGCGAGTAGTTCATGAAATGTATCAACTCATTTACACCCCTATACATAATATACATGTGTTAGGATAAAGTCAGTTAAGTTTAATTTCAGTAATAAATTAAGTTCAAAGTAATAAATTAAGTTAAAAGTTCAAAAAATCTTATAAGTTAGATTATTATTATTTTGACGCAAAAAATCTTGTAAGTTAGGTTTATTACCAATAGATCAAAGGCTATGGGGTGATTTTTTTTACATATTGCCAGATGCACCGTGCACTCAAGGTTATTTATTCATTTGATGATTAAATAAGCCGTAATTATTAAAAAATGAGCAAAAAATTTCCTTGAATACACCATATACCCGATTGGCCGATTGTATATTACATTCTCTCGCTATGAGGTACCAAGCTTCTATTTACCGCTATTATAATTTCGCCATTTTATTAATAGTGAGGGAGTAAAGCATATTCGCATTTTAAAGTATTTCGTAGTACTTTTTAATTTCGGGTGAGAATTGTTAGGTGCTTCTACTTCAGCTGTTTTCCATCGTTTTCGCCGTTGTTTGGTCTAACTTTGCACGCCGATAGAAAGACCAAATCCTAATCACAATTAGACAAGTTCATGTGATTAACGTTGTTTAACTAATATTCTAATGAAATTTTAAACAAAATTATACGGAATAGTACAATAATACCCGTTTATTGTAATGATACTTCAATTCATTAACACAACTATGAAATGTGATAACTAATAAATTAATGTGAACTCTCTTTGATCACTTTGCTTGTAGATTAATGGTTACTTTATTCTTTTTGTCTGTTGGATGCCGCCCTTCTTTATCAAACTATTTTATTACATAATTGGTTTGGTAGATTTTTGTTAAAGATAGAGTTTGTTATACATTTGCTCTCAAATTTGGGGGAATATGAAATTATCATTAATAAATACTTAAATAATTTTATGATAAATAATTTATGATATCTACAATAATTAACAATAAGTCTTTATTGACGACAATCTTAGACAACAAACGTTTAACTATAATGTACTCTAACCATGAAGTCTACTAGTATGACATAAATATCTTTATTTTTTGCGAGCTAGGGAACCCTAAAATCAAGGAAATTCAATGTCAAAGTTTACGTTAGAGAGATTCAAGACTAATATAGAAGGTTTTGTGTAGAACAGACTCACGTGAGTCTAGTTTACCCAGTACCACTATCTATCCCCCTGTCGGCGGTCGGCGATCCTCCCTCACCTATCCCCCGACGCTAGCGACCCTCCCCCACACAACTTTCTGTCAACATTTAAAGAGCGTTGCCGATCAACTAGCTAATGTCGATCATCCGATTACCGATGATCAAAATTTTGTTCTCAAACTAGTTGTGGGACTTTGCAAGACAGAATTTGACACTGTAGCGTCCATGCTCGCTCAAATAGAGCCTCTACCATCGTTTCAGATGGCTCGGTCTCGACTCCTTCTCCAAGAAATTCGCCTCAATAATGACTCTAACATAAGCAGCTCTTCGATTATACTCAACAAGAACATGCTGATTCCACAACACACCCCCGACAATCATCCGGTGGCAGGGGTAAAGTGAAGGGATACAATGAAATATATATCAGTCAGGAATTGTAACACCCTAGAAATTCCTTTCTTTTAAAATACCTGTTTTGCCCTGTTTAAAAATTTAAATAGGAATATCTAAGATATTACCGCCACCGTGAAAACGGCTAAGGCAACCATCAAAGACATACAGCGGAAGACTAATTTCAAAACCATTCAAAACAAGTCAACTTGAAAAATCAACCAACGAAAGTAAAGTCAAAACCAAAATCAAACGAAGTAAAATAAAACCATCCTACAACTTGGAACCATTGTAGGCCCTTATTAAAACCAAACCGACTTTAAAACTTTTGCGCTAGTCATGCATGATAATAATATCATAAATAATTAAAGCGTTAAACCCATCATATACTTATAGAAACTAGCATGATTCGCTCTTCACCCATGCCCATTCATGAATATGCTTCATCACCTGAAAACCTCCTCTCTACTTGTCCCCACTACTCGCCATTAGAAAATGGGTCGTCGTAGGGCCAAAGTAAAGACATGGCCAAACACATAAACACACACAATCAGCAAAGCTGAGTACATAAGCGTAATTAAATACACTAACATGCTTTCACCTATCAACACACACTTACCTCATTACACTTGTTCTCAAGCACACACACCAATCAACAAGACACAATGACTAGACACTAATTAATTCATTTAGCGTTGATTACACATCGAACGGGTTTCCTCCTCCTAACCTCCCCCAAATAAATTGAGGTTAACTGACACGGGAGCTAACCGTGCCAGCGACAAAACCACTCAAAGGTGGCGGAATTCCTGTGCATAATAATAAATAAAAAGGAATGTACAGCGTCCTGTACTCCATTAGAAGTTATGGTTAAATATAAAACCCCATAACTCCCCCCATTGTTCATACTCAAGGTATATACGTTCCAAGAGTTTTGGTGCGTAATCTCTTTCACTTTACGTTATTTACCTTTTATTGGACTTGGTGATGACTCTTAAAGCATCAGAAAACAATCAACAATAATTATTCAATCAACCAAACATACCAAATTAATTCTGAACACTTAGTGACCACATATTATTTAATGTTGAACCCTTTTTTTTAATTCTACCTCAGTGTCAAAGACACCTTAAACGCATAATGCGCCAAAAATCCTATCCCTCGGTGTTAAAAACACCTTAAGTGCACAAAGGCACCAACAAACAATTTATTCCTTGTGTACATAGACACTTATATAGCTCATTCCTCATGCTTAAAGCATCAATAAAAATTATTTGAACCATAATAAAATTCCTTTTCAATATTCCAAACATAATTAAACATGTAGTTTAATTAATCATGCCTTCTAACATGCCATAAATAAAAATGTGGTTCAAACACAACATGCCCAAAATATAATTTTTCAATCCATAACCATCACAAATAATTCGTGCTTCACAATTCAATCACAAACACCATAAATTCACAATTCCATACATAAACCTTAGCATGATACTACTTGTAATTGATTGAAATCCAACCTAGCATGATTCCACATCATCAAAATATGCTAAGTACGCGTACGTACCTCAAATAAACTCTTAAAATAATCGAATACTCTACAACAATTCTCGAACCAAGTCACCTACATAAAGGGACAATAATACTATATTAATTACCCTTGTATACACAATTTCCAGCAACCTAAACTCACTTTAAATAACTTATAATAATCTGAAAATTATTTAAAAACCCCTAATTAAACTCCTTTTTAATGGATAATCACACCCTTTTATTAAAAATCACAATTATACTACTTTAAATAAAATTCCAACATTTTAAACTAATAAAAAATCCTTTAAAACTTCATCAAAATACAACTTTATACTTAAATTATCCATATAAACATTAAAATATCTCTTACCCCTTTTAAACTCAAAAATAAAATTTAAAGCATAAAAAAAAACTTCGTTAAAAATCAAAAACTGCTCGAAAATCGTATTTAGAGGCTGAATTTGGCCATGAAAGGATGGTGCTCACTACAAAAGGTAGTGAGTCTTTCTTAAAACGTTGTTTCCACTCGAAAAACACTACTTTTTTTTAATCAAAATCGGAGGAGTTTAGAACCTGATCGGGATTAAAACTGGATTAATATTAACGAACAGAAATCTAATAATTAAAACATGAATTTACGTGTTCAAAATAATTTGGAATTAAGTTAAACTAATAAGTAGTTATAATCACCAAAATTTCAAAACATCATTACTATAAAAGCCCTAAATCAATTATTCATAAAAACCCTAAAATCATGATTTTCAATAATTAAATACCCTAGGTTATAAAATTTACAAAATCTGAAAATTATCAAGTTTAATCATTAAAATACAATTTGATACTAATTAAATTAATTTCAAACAATAAAATCAAAGCCCATAAATCAATAATTATAATTACACAAATTAATAAAACAAAGGAGAGATAAAATAAGACTAACCTTTTTGTAAGGGAAATTTTTGGGGATTCATGGGGTATTTATAGAGTAGAAAGTCTAGGGTTAAATTTGGGCTTATAAAAATGTGGGCTTGAGTTATGGGATAGGGCTTAAGTTATGGGTTTTGGAATGGGTTATTCCAATAAGAGTATGTAGGAATAATTTACATTGCCCAATAATTAATAAACGTTTGGCCCAAAACATATTTTTACTTTTATAAAACTTTATATTTAAAATACTTTAACCCTTTAAAATATTTAATTAAAATACTTGAGCCCTTGACAATACATTTTATTAATACTTAAATATTTTATAAAAATACATAAAAATACGGGGTATTACAGGAATTATATCTTTTCAATCTGGACTTAGAATATTCTCAGTCAGAAATAGATAAATTTCAGTCATGAATAAGCTTAATTTAGTCAGAAATTAAATTATTTTTGTTAGGAAGTAGAATATTTAAGTCAGGAGGAATTATGAAATTTTAGTCAGGAATAAGATTATTTCAGTCAAAAGTTAAATTATTTTTGTTCGAAATAAGCATATTTCTGTCAGGAATTATAATTTTTCAATCAGGAATTATATTATCTTTGTCAGGAATTACAAAATAAAATTCCTGATAAAAGTAGTCTAATTCTTGATATTGTCTTATTCATGATAAAAATAGTCTTGTTCCTGATAAAAATAGTCTAATTCCTTAATATAATATTGCAATTTCTGACTATAATATATTAATTCCTGACTATAATATTTTATTTCTGACAATTGAACGCATATCTTTCCAGATTAATATGACAAGTTCTCACTATCACCTTACTCTCCAATCCTTGTTCTCAACGGACAATCACTTCCACTACCCCTATAAGTCTACCACACAACTAGTTGCCACTAAAGACCATCTAAACCGTTATCTTCTTAGTATTTTGTTGGATCATACTAGTACAATAATTGTAGATTAATCAACCACAATATCGTTAGTCAAATTTTTGTTGGAAAAAATTGATTTTTGCCTCACCAAAGGGTGATCAAAATTCTTTGTTTCTTCCCATATGGTGCAACATTAACACTGCAACATAATCAATTTTTGATGGTGGGAAATAAAAATCAATCTTCATCTCGGAAAAAAAATTCAACCATACTCCTTCTGTGCTTTAATAAATGTTACATTTTGACATTTTCACTATTCACATAATGGTTTTGACTTGAATAGTTTTCCAATATATAAAAAGCAAAATAATACAGTAAATTGTTGGATCTATTATAATGTGTATTTTCATACGAAGTACTCCCTCCGTCCCTTAATATAATGTCTCTTTCGAGCATTTATTACTCACATAATAAAGAGCAAGAGACATTGTATTAAGGGACGGAGGGAATATATAATACAAGTATCAATTTTCATGAAATTATTCTACCATATAAATAGATGAATTAGTGGTCAAAGTCAGGGGAGAAACCAGGATTTTCAAGTCCCGGGGGCCGGACTTATTAGACAAAAGATTGATGGAAAAAATTTAAGAACTACAATTCTCAAATTAAGTAGAGTATAACCCTAAAATTTGATCCTAAAGGTCCATTCAATAAATTAAAAATTACCCAAAATTATTAAGTAAATAAACATATTAAGCAAGTAAACAATTAATTACCCCCCTTCAAAAAAAGTAAACAACTAAGAATTTTAAAAAATACCTGATTTGGTTTGCTAGAAACCCACGTTGAATAAGAAGTTTTAATTAAAAAATATGTAGGAGATGGGATTCGAACCCAGCCTACTTGGAAAAAAAAAAAATTATCCAACCAACATGACATGGTATATTTATTTTGTTATAATTGTGTCTTGAACATTATATATACTAATTTTAAGGGGGGCCATAAACTATAATATATGGGCAGCAAATCTGGGTCGGGGAGGCCGGGCCTCCACCGGCCCCCCCTTCCCTTCGCCCTTGGTCAAAGTCGTGCCTTGCGCAAATTATAACATGCACCCTTGTGCATGTATTTTAGTGTGAACCATTAATTAAACGATGCGTTTAATTGGGTAATTCACAAAACTTCAATGTTCTTCTGTTCCTTTTCTATTTTGTGCTCTTCCAAGCTCTTCTATTTCCTTATTTAAATCTGTCCAATTTTCTAATTCTTTGTCTTCTCTTCTTCTTAAACTTTCCTCCACTTTCTCTCTCCTCAATTTTTTTCTCTCCTCTATTTTTTTTCTCTCTGCTTTGATTGAATTCTTTCATCACTTTGTAACTCAATAAGTTGATCACTCTACTTGTATGAATTCGTTCATCGCCATTAAAATACTGAGCACTATGGAAGACATTCTTATACATACTTGACGAGATCGGCAATGTATGTCTGATTTTTTTTTTATTTTTTATTACAATTGATATTAATTTCTAATTAGGTCATATGTTCTTAATGCATTTTAATGATTTTGCAATTGAAATGGATTTGATTGAGGTTTTGATGATTTGACAATCTAAACTATGTACTCTTTCAATTATTAGTTGTAATTTGGTCTACTTTCTTATAATTCATTTTTACAATCAATTAAGCTTTGATCTAAGGATTGATGAGTTTTGTTTGTTTTTAGTATGATTATGAATGTTCTGTTCATAATTTGGTATTTTGAACATTTTTTGTTAAAATTATTAACATTTTATTTGAAGAAGAAATCTACTCTAACTCTATGAAGAACAAGTCAGAAATATGAGCTTATAAAGAAGACTTTTGAGCTATAATGGTTATTCTTTTTTTTTTTATTTTAATTGCTTTTTTTTCAGTTTCATTTATAATTTAATTGTTGAATTGATGCTTTAATTTGTATTTAATGAATATAATTAGTTTATATCATGTTTTTGAACATTTTGTTCATATAATTCGCACTTTTCATTTTATTTATTATCAAAATTGTTATTAGTAGTATCATATTATGAACATTGTTTCTATTTTTATAAAGAACATTGTTTCTATTTTTATGAACACTTAGGTTACTTTAATGAACCTTTGCGTTTTACATAATTCTCTGAGTATGTATATTTGCTTTTTAAAAAATAATTGTACACGTAATTATGAACATTTTTCCCTGTACTTGAACTTTGTTGTTTTATTTTTGAAATCCAGTAATGGTAATTATGAACTATGTTTGTTTATTGCTGTTAGAACGTATGAAGTTGTTTATAAGGAAAGTCTAAAGGCTGAGCAGCAGTGTCTTCACGTGCATAAGTTTTTGAAGGGTGTTCAGTGGTTTGTGGTTGGGGTTCAGAAGTTGTTGTAGGGGGTTCAGAGGTTTGTGGTAGGGTGTTCAGTGGTTTGTGGTAGGGGTTTAGAAGTTTTTGTATGGGGTTTAGAGGTTTTTGTAGGGTATTCAATGGTTTGTAGTTGTGGTTCAGAGTTTTTTGTAGGGTGTTCAGTGGTTTGTGGTTGGGGTTCAAAAGTTTTTATAGGGATTTTACTGGTTTTTGTAGGGTGTTCAATGGTTTGTGGTTGGGGTTTAGAAGTTTTTATAGGGGGTTCAGAAGTTTTTGTAGGGTATTAGTGGTTCGTGCTTGGGGTTCATAAGTTTTTGTAGAGGGTTCAAAGGTTTTTGAAGGGTGTTCAGTGGTTTGTGGTTGAGATTCAAAAGTATTTTTAGGGTGTTCAGTGGTTTGTGGTTGGGGTTCAAAAGTTTTTGTAGGGGGGTTCAGGTGTTTTGGTAGGGTGTTCAGTGGTTTGTGGTTGGGGTTCAGAGGTTTTTGAAGGTGGTTTAAATGTTTTTGAAGAGTGTTCAGTGGTTTGTAATTGGGGTTTAGAGGTTTTTGAAGGTGGTTAAAATGTTTTTGAAGGGAGTTCAGTGGTTAGTAATTGGGGCTTAGAAGTTTTTGTAGGGGGCTTAGAGGTTTTTGATGTTGGTTTAGTGTTTTCTGGTGGCTTATCAGAAAATTATTTGGGCTTATCAGAAGTTTATAGGGGCTCTTGTGTTGCTTTTAGTGTTTTATCATAAGTTTATGGGGGATGTTCAGAAAATTCTTGAAGTAGTTGGTCTATAATTAAATATTAAACAACAAAAGAAGAAAATACACAAGATCAAAATAAATTATTATTTCATACCAAAATACTTGATAAATTTTTATACAAATTATTACTTCATACAGCACATATATATGGACATAAAAGACAACATATGTGAACATCATACAGGAAATATATGGACAAAAATATGAAGGTAATGAATGTGGAACGATTAACATTAAATTTGCTAATTTTATTGCACAATCCACCAAAATTGGTCAAAAAGCTAAAAAAAAAAACAATTTTTTTATTTTACAAAATACAACAAACTTTATATTAAACTGGATAGAGAAAGTAGAGTTCAATTGTTGAAAATTTTAGAGTTTCTAGTAGTTTAGAAATAGAAAAAAGGGAGAATCAAAATTGTCAATGAGGGAAACAAAAATAATCTTAATTAAAAAAAAAAAGGAAGATGATTAAATAAGAAAAGGTTGTTGAAAGTTTTAATTTAGATTTTCAAAGAAAAAAGATAATATCAAAATTCAATATAGGAAAAAATAAATAAATAAAAAAAAGGGTTGGGCTTCTTACTATTGGGTGTGGGCTTCTTTATGTTGGGCATGGATCCTTCTGAGCTGGGCACATATTGGGCCTGGTGCACCTATTTCTAGGTGCCTTGACATGCGTGTTTAGAGGTGATCAAGGTTGGACCGGCCCAATTTTGGGCTGAAATCGGGTCAGGTCGGGTCTGACCCAAAAATTTTTTTTTTTTTTTTGGGCTGGTTTGGGAATTCGTTTTGATGCATATTTAGTTGTTTTTTTTACCTGGCCTGAAAAGCCCGCACGGCCTGACTTGCGGGGTTGGGCACAAAGATTCTAACCCAAAGCTTGGCCCGCCTCGAGAGTAGGCTTAGTTTATTAGCTTCGGCTTGGCCGGAACCCGGCCTGGACCGCCCAATAATCACCTCTATGCGTGTTTCGTTTAAGTTTAACACTTATAAATACACGGAGGGAGTAATATTTTTTTCTTATGACAAATTATGGTGAGGCATAATAAATTTTAAGGGGATGTTAAGTTCAACAGGAATATGAAAAAAAAAGGAAAAGAAAAAAAGAAGAGCATTTGATATTGGGCCTAGTCTTTAGCCAATTAGTTGGTCCAATCGATAATGCTGTTTTGATGGGCTTGAAGTAGAAAGTTGTCGATGTATCAACATCATCTTGTTACAACAATTTTAATGGCGCATTTCAAAGAAAACACTCCAGATTTGATTTTGAGTTACATGTTATTGATTTTTGAACCATTAGTTTAATCTTTTCATTAATCAATCAAATTAGTATTTTCTGTAGTAAAATTAAGAAAAAATTAGTGTTTTTTTTTTTTTTTTTTTGTGTGTGTGTGTACTAAGAATATGGATTCATACCGCGTATAATCATACTTCTCTTATGTGAGAACATTGTAGTACATATGTAAAATGTAATGACCCCTACCATTTAAACAACATAAATAAGCCAAAGGCAATAAGCATATGATAGGTTTTCGTGGTAACAAACCTACTTTCTATTTTATTATTATTTTTAAATTTTTATAAAGCTATAGTTTAGGGATATAGGCCAAAGGTGATGAACCTGTGGTTTAAACGTTGAGCACCATTATGTAAAATATAATAAAGCTATAACTTGAGCAATTAGACTAATGATAAATCCAAAATAATAAAAATGATGAACAAAAAAGTCAGAGATAATGAACCTAATCTGTATGTAAGAGATAATGAACCTACTATATAATATTGATAAACACATAAGCCAATAGGGTTTTATTTTATTTTATTTTATTTTTATTTTTATTTTTATTTTTATTTTTTTTAATGTGCATACCCTTTAATCACAATGAACTGGGCAAATATACTGAACTTATCTACTGTTTAAACTTTTGGATACCAAAATAGCTAATCATTATGGGTCTTATATTGACTAGATCCAACGGACCAACCACATTTATATTTTGACCCACAAAGCCCATCAAATAAAAATCTTAAGACATGCTCAGGTAGTTCTTATCCAAGCCAATGGCAGAATGACAATTAAATCTCATATTTAAACAAGATTTAAATTGCCACAACTTTTTTTTTTTTTTTTTTTTTTTTTTTTTGGCAAGGCAAAAGGAAACCCTTAGAAAGGATTAAAGGCAGAACCTCTCAGAGGTTAACTCAATCTAGATTCATGTATAAGGGTAAGGGAGTTCCCGCCCTAATGTACCATCTAATGAGATTTGATCTTAAACCTCGTGATTAAGAGATCAGTGTACTCGTGATCATGATATGTAAATCTTTTCAATAGATTAAATCTTATTTGGTAAAATGTCATTATTCTCATAAACAATACACCAACTACAGTTTGAAAGACCATGTTTAGATTGATAGGCCTAAAGATCATACATCACATTCCGTATTTCGTATTATAGATCATAAAAAAAAATGTATTTGAGCCTTAGGAAATCATATGTAAGTAATTAAGTATGAGATACTTGAAATAAGTCATTGCAAATTTGCAATGCAAGAAACAATTTCATCTGCATAGTAACATATATAGTATAATGAGAAACCTTTTTTTTTTTGGTAAGAAGAAGGACCCTGTCGGGTCGGAACCTCTCACAACACGTCCTCCCGATCTGAATTAGCGGGCTAGGTACTTTGAGAGGGGGGAGGTAAGGGAATCTCCACCCTAAGGTGCTTTACTGGGGTTTGATCCCGTACCACTTGACCAAGCTGTACTTGAGAAACAAATTATACCTTACTTCCAAGGATATCAACTAACGATGAATGCCATATACATAAAATTATCATATTTTATAGCGTTATTATATCATCACTAGATCCATTTTCACACATCACACCCACCGCCACTAGTTTTGGTCGAATTTTGAATACTAAAATAGTAATTTGATTTAGACGAAATAGAAGAGGAGAAATATACATTATCACTAAAAAGAATTTAATAGGAAGAGTACATTATTGAATAGAGGGGGGAAAATACTTCGTATTTAAAAACCATAAGATAATTAATGTATAAATTAAAGCGTCATGAAAGTGACATAAACTCTTTAATTGATTGGTTTCAACTCTTGAATTTATGAATGGAATTGAGTAATATAGATTGTACTTCCACAGTAAAACGTTAAAAAACTCAAATTTAGTTTTTAGAAGGGAAAAACAATATCTATAATTTAACAATAAAGTATTAACTAATAAGTATTACGGAGTAATATTTAATAATACCAGGCCAATTGACATACTCCATATTACGGAGTACCGAGTGTAATTTTATCATAAATATTCATGTTGAAACGAGAGATTAGTTGACAATTTGATATTCATGAAAGTAGTAATCAAAGTCAACTATTAATATATAGGTATTGCAAAATTATCAAGGAGCTGCTTGGCCATCAAGGAGACGTTCAATAATTAATGCTTAACAGTTAACATCACATTAGACCATTAGCACATACAATACATTAATTAATTAAGTTGTCATTTTTACGCGATAAAGGTATCATTAACAATCGTATATGTATCCATTTACTACCTCCGTTACATATTAGTTGCAACTTTGGGGATTATTTGTTAGAGATAAAATATTATAAAGCTACAACTAATATGTAATGGAGGTAGTATATATACTATTAACAACACGGTAAGTTAACAACTTACCAATAAGTAAATCCTACCTTGTTAATTAGACTAGGGTGAAGGTTTGTATCTCATAGTTGATATTATTTGTGATTATCAGGGTTCAAACTCTATCGAGAATTCTGCTTTCCTTGCTTCCAAGGGATCTATTGTTTACCCTCTAGTAGAGCACTTTTTCTTGCCTCCTAAGTCTTACCTAAAAAAAAAAAAAAAAAACAAAAACAAAAAACACAGAAGCTACAATTAGGGTTAATAAAATATAAAATGAATGATTGAATGGAGCAACCACCACCTTTTTTTAGAAAGTGGGACCTGGCTTGACAACATGCTCATTTTTAACAATGTAAGTTAAGTTTTGTTAATGTAATCCTATACTTTTATGCCATCATTTTTAATATTGCTAGTACAATTTTACAATATCAAGAATCAAATGTATGATAGAGGGTTAATAATCAAAGGTAAATTACTTAGTACTCCTATCATTTCTAGTGAGACACATATATTAACTATATTCAGTTATAAAAAAAGCGTATATTTATTTGTTCTCTTATTTATTCATTTTTAGTATTTGAGTCTATGAAGTATGGTTTTGAGGTTACACTTTATTGAGTAATACTTGACGTTTTGTTTAGTGTATTATGAGTTTAAAACCTTAATAAAACAAGGTTTGTATAATATTTGATACTGAGTAGTACCTAAAACCATGTATTTGATGTACTCTTAAATACAATTTCCGACCCTTTACTTGATACATACAACTATACAAGTCTGCCGTATGAGTGAAACCCACCTCATCTCAAGGATTTCTAAAACGAACTCCGATTATTTGAGTTATGAGCGTATCGATAATCTGAACATGTTTTAATTTTGCCATACCGCTAGTTTGTAGGCTCGGGTAATGCCTTGATTTACTGCATTAATTCTATGATTAAAATCCTTATTTATATTTAATTTTAGTAGAATAACATGTAATATGATAATATTACACTTTAACTTTTAAACTCAAGCAGGTTGTGGGTTCAACTCTCATGCCACGTGACATGTAAACTTATTTAAGAACAACATTTAATATACAGTATAGATTCTAAACCCAATACCTAGAGAAGAATGAGTATCATACTAAAGACATTCTTTACGAGAGTTAGGGCTTGTTCATATTTACTGAGCTGAACTGAATTGATTGGAGCTGAACTGAACTAACTGAGCTGAAATGAATATTTTATGAGAGAGAGAAATTAGGAGCTGAACTGAATTGAACTGATTGGAACTGAACTGATTGGAACTGAATTAAAATTAAGTAAATGTGAACAACCCCTTACTTGTAACCGAAAGGAGCATCTCTTGATATTAACCTACATATTAACTATCATTATTAAATTAAACAACTCTATAATAATTATGTGGACATAATTTAATTAACAAAATTAACATACAAGTACGTAGTATGTGTCATCCTGTGAGGTTAGCTGTCATTATCCAGCCGACTCTTGCAAAGTTGCAAGTTGCTCCTAATAGTCCTAATCATACGTGTCCTCCAAATTCTCTCTTTAATTTAGAATATTAAACAAAAATGTACAGTAATCAAAAGAAAAGAAAAGGGAATAATTTGCACTTTAATTTCCAAGAAATTGACCATTGACCAATAAATTAAAATAAAGAATAAGTAATACTGTAGTAACAGAAATATAAATATTTTTCTACAAAATATACATATATTTATATAAACGTCACACCAATTTTCTTATGCATTTATTTATTTATTAGACATCTCAACTCCTACATTTTTCTCTACATTATTTCTTTTGTTCTTCATAAACCCCAAAACAAGTTTTTATTAAGAATTTTTTTCTGGGTTTAATTAAAAAAAATCATTTTTTTTGGTTGTAAAACATGGAGAGATATGAACCAATAAAGGAAATAGGTTCTGGGAATTTTGGAGTTGCTAGATTGGTGATTGATAAGAAAACTAAGGAGCTTTTTGCTGTTAAATACATTGAAAGAGGAAAAAAGGTATCACCATTTTCAATTTATTTATTTTTGCTTTGATTTTGTTGAATTTTGTGTTTTATTATGCAAAATTATTAAAGCTAGCTTATTTTTTGTTTTGTTATGGGTCAAAAGTTGTACAATCTGATGATCAGTTTACCATGTAGTACGTTACTGTTGTAATGTTTGTATGATATATTCGTGTTAAATTATGTCAGAGATTCGTATATTTTTCGATATCTCATGTCTCTAACAAATTACGTGAGAAGAAATACACGGTGTTTTATGTTATTTTCTAAATCGCTATTTGTCTCATACTTTGATAGATACTTTATATGCTAATTGATTTTGTGTAATTATCTTGAGAAAAAAAAAAAAGGTACATAGTTGTATGATGGTCAAAGTTAAGTCAAGTTTGATAATTTCATTTTTTATTGTAAAATAAATAATGTTTCTTGTTCTATACAAATTGAGTATGTTGCATATAATTTTGCTAATTGTTGAAGGATTACGAGTATATAACATATGTTTAATCAATTAATCATATAAATGTTGGTTTTAGATTGATGAGAATGTTCAGAGGGAGATTATCAATCATCGATCATTAAAGCATCCAAATATCATCAAGTTTAAAGAGGTATACTTGATCATACTTCCTAATTGTGTTAAAACATCATCAATTCGATTCGTGTTAATTGTTTTAATGCTCATTGTTAGATTAAAATTCGAATCACTTGATGAGTATGTTTTACTTGTATAAAAACATCTTACTAGGTTTTCGTAACACCCACGCATTTGGCGATTGTAATGGAGTATGCTGCTGGAGGAGAGCTCTTTAACAGAATATGTAGTGCTGGTCGATTTAGTGAAGACGAGGTTGCTATTATCAATTACTGCATTTCAGTGTTTTCGTATTGATTATATGTTCATAACCTCTGTTAGATGTTAATACGTGCATAAATTTGTTACTAATAAGCTCCATCTGTCTGACTGTACTGTCTGTGCAAGTAACAGGCAAGGTTTTTCTTCCAGCAGCTGATATCTGGAGTCAGCTACTGTCATACCATGGTACGCCGAGTTTCTGTTTGTACAACTGCAGGCCTGCAGCTGATGTCTGAAGTCAGCTGCTGTCATTCTGAACCTGAGTTTCTGTTTGTATCAATTGCTGCAGGAAATCTGTCATAGGGATCTAAAACTGGAAAATACTCTGCTTGATGGTAGTCCATCACCTCGCCTTAAGATATGCGACTTTGGTTACTCCAAAGTATGTGTTACAAGTTAATTTCTCTGTAAGTCTTGAGGGCTAAATCCCCTCTTTCTTCGGAGACTAACAGCTGAAACTAAATCCTTCATTGTATCTCAGTCTGGGATACTGCATTCACAGCCTAAGTCGACAGTGGGTACACCTGCATATATTGCACCTGAGGTCCTGTCGCGTAAGGAATATGATGGGAAGGTACAATTTGCAAACCACATCATTGTTGGATATACCAGATATTGGATGGATTATAATTATACATAGGTTATAGAATGAGTTTCGATGTTGCAGATTGCTGATGTTTGGTCTTGTGGAGTGACATTGTATGTGATGCTGGTGGGAGGATATCCTTTCGAGGATCCTGAAGATCCAAAAAATTTCCGCAAGACAATTGCAGTGAGTTATTAAGACTTATAAGGAAATATCCCTTGTTAGTGCAATGGCTATTGTATTTGTGTTGTACAGTTAGTAATCTTTTTTCCTGCACAGAGAATACTGGGTGTTCAATTCTCTATTCCAGACTATGTGCGCGTATCAGCAGACTGCAAGAACCTCCTTTCACAAATCTTTGTCGCTAACCCCTCCAAGGTAACACCCTCTTTGACACTCTATAGTGAACCCAAAATTTATCCAAGCAATTTTTTTGTAGATGAACACTATATGTCATAATATATAATACATGTTTGTGACTGTGGTATGATGTTCACTGAAGAGGATCACAATCCCTGAGATCAAGAAGCACCCATGGTTTCTGAAGAATTATCCAAAGGATCTTGTTGAAGGGGAGAAGACAAACTATGGAGAAAAGAACGGTGGTGATCTACAGGTCCAAAGTGAAGAGGAGATTATGCAAATCATAAAAGAAGCACAAACGCCGAGGGAAGCAACCATAGGAGAACAGGCTGCAGAATCCGAAGCACAAGAAGCTGATGATGATTTAGAGGCTGAACTGTTGGATTCTGATCTCAGTGGTGACTTTGTCTCTCCCCCTTATTAATAATACTTGAATCCGGCCGCCTTATTATCTGATACCAAGTACTGAATTCAGCTGTACATTACAAATTATTGCATCAGTTGTGCTTGATGTCCTGCACAAAGTTTAGTGTTTTTTTTTTTTTTTTTTTTTTTTTTTTTTTTTTTTTTTTTTTTTTGTATGTCTTGGAATACACAGACACTTCTGTTAAGTTACTGATCTGATCCTTAGATTTCAAAGAGTTTTTTTTTTTTTTCCCTTTTTTCTAGCAGTACCATTAACAAAGGGTATCCTAGAGTAACCTTTATCTAGTAAGTAACAACCTTTTAGTCCTCGCAAAGCTTACTTGCAGGGGAGGATCTTCATTAAGGCTCATAGGGGCCCTGCCCTTTTGCTCTAATATTCGCTACTGAATTATTTATTTAATATGCCATTCAGAAACATAAAATGTATTTGCTTTATCAAACTAGATACTATAGCTAGTCAAATTGACAGTTGGGAGTTGCATCAATTTTCACTTAACATTAGCATTATACGTAGTATGTTTTTCTTTCTGTGTTACTATGTCTAAAATGTACATAAATACATAGTTATAGGATTGCTGAATCTATAGTTGGAGTTTTCGGAGATCATTTACCCATACATCTGAATGATTATCTGCCCTAGTATGGCGTACACGTGAAATTGCAGGCACCGTGACCTGTAAGATAAATTCCAACATAAAAAAATTAGTAATTTTAGTAGTAGAACTAATAGATCAAGCCATAAACAAAAACGTCACAGGCTTGCAATAACTTATTAAGAGACCGTCTTGTTTCAATCAACAATATAATGATTACTTACTGGGGTCTTCATTAGATATAGTAGCAACTTCACCATAATCACATAGACCACCAGACGGTCTAGTCTTCTGGAAATAGTCATTGAAGGCATAGGAGGACATGGCCTTGATGTCACCTTCCACGTAACACGGTCCGCCCGGTCTTATCGGGCGACAATCCGCTCCATTTTCACAGATCCAATCAAATGATATATTGACCCGAGCAACCGAAGCATCAAGCCTAGTAACGCACCATGGTGGACACAACTTGCTCTCACTGCCATCTACATACAAGTCCAATATCCAAGAACATCGATCTTATTAGCTATTTACGTATGCTCCTAGCACATTAAAGTTGATTATCACTATTCAATAACGTCTTATGGTACGTAATCGATTGATCGATCACACCATGTAATCACTAAGTATCGGAATTTATTTGTTTGTTAAAAAATCCGTCATTTTATATGTTACTAGTTCTGATTAAGGGAACGTAGTAAAGAATAACAATATAAAGAAAGGTAATTAGACATTATCATCTAATATTAGAATCAATTTTAATTTTTTTTAATACAAAATCACTCTTTATTCAAGAATAATAATGTAAAGGCCTCAATAATGGTTATAAAAACCTCTATGACAAAAACACATAATCGTTATGAGAATTATTTTATTTACTCCTAAATAATACCTCATGTAACAAATTGGAAGAAACATTATTTGACTCTATGATTTTTATTGATCAATATATTTATTTATAATTCATTATAAAATAAAGATCCTAAGAGTATTTCCTCAAAAAAAAAAAAACCAAAAAAAAAAAAAACCAAAAAAAAGATCCCAAGAGTAAATCACAAATATAAACACCATCTACATAATTAGGGGGAAAATAAAAGCAAAAGAAAAGAAAAAAAAAATAGAAATTCTAGAAGAATCTAAAGCTCACCTGCCAATTGTAGGACCAAAATAAGGAAGCAAGAAAATACAACTATAGCAATTGCTGAAGCACGAGCCATGAAATAATTTTCTACTGTAAATTCTTCAAATTTAATTTCTATTGGAAATGAATGCAACAAAGTTCAATTTTTATGAACTAAATACTATTGTTTTCAAGAAGGATTCAAGTGTTTGGTCAAAAAAAAAAAAAAGAAGGATTCAAGTGTTTGGATTATAAAAATTAAAGAAAAGAAATACACATAATGGAATTAATTAAAGAAATTGTTGAGTTGTTATAATGATAAATTGATAATGCGGTTCTTGTTGACGACACTTGCACTACTATATGTCATCTTTTGGGTAGCTTATGCTTTGAACAACTGTTTGTGCTTATCTTAGCTTTCAATCTATTTATGGATCACATTATTAATTTTTGGTCACGAATTTTCTAGGATTGACAATCGTATATACTATCTTGAAATGTTCCAAACAAGGAACTGACTATGAAAACTTGATAATTAATAATTTACTACCTCCGTTTATTTTTATGTGCAACTTTTGCCATTTTAGTCCGTTCACTATTATGTGCAACTTTCCTTTTTCATTCTGTTTTTGGTAAATAAAAACCCTTGAATTTACTATATTACCCCCACTTAAAAAATTTAATCATCTTACTTTTACCCCTCATTATCCAAAACCCTAACTTAATTTAACACACCTAAATTAACCTAACCTAATTACTCCCTCCAATTTACCCCCCAACCGACACAACTCTACATCTTCCCAACCACCTTTTCTAAACTGATCTAGAGAATTCTATAGAACCCTAGATCAGTTTCTTTGTTTTCCTGTTCTTCGTGTTCTAGGGTTCCTGTTCTTCGTCTTCTTCGTTTCGTTCGCCCTTTTCCTGAAGAATTCAGAGTCCCACAATTATGTCTTCCCCCTTTCCCTCCCCTTTCGAGAGGCATCCAGACTTCACAATTCCGTTACATGACCTAGATCCACTTGTTGACGCCTATATTGGCACAGATTCACAGAGTGAGGCTCGGTTCATCAAGTCCCTCATTAACGACATCAACAGGGGCAATGATTTTCCTCGCCGCCTTTACAACTCTGAGGAAGGCCCTAGTTGCTGTTCTTCGACGACTTTCAAAGCTTTGGGGGAAGTCCTGAAAAATATCGACGAGGGGGAGAAGACGAACAAAGAGGAGGGTGAAGGCGAGTCCCATGCCAAAAAAAAAATTGATTTTCAGGTTAAAGATGTAGATCTGGAGTCCGATTTTGAGGTCAGTGTTGCGCCCTCCCCCACCCCCAAGCGCGGATCTAAGGTTTCCAGGCCTCCTCCGAAGCTTTGGCGAAAGAGGAAGGCTGCGGTGGTGGCGATGAGGCGTTTGCGCGGGTTGCCTGATTTGCCGGAGTCCGACCTCGTGGTGCTGTCCTCTGATGAGGAGGTTGAGCACTGACCTTTGCGTAACGATTCCTATTCCTAATTTTTTTAAATTTTTTAAAATTTAAAAGAGTCCTAATTTTTGTGCCGGTGGATCTATGGCTGAAACTAGGGTTTCACTGTTTATTGCGGGATTGTTTGACTGGTTGTGGTTTCATGATGGGGTGTTGGTTGTGTTGATCTACTCTGGCTGCTAAGGGTTTGCTGTTATGGGTAACTTTGACTCGTTGTTGTTTATTGTTGGGTTGTTGATTATGTTAAATGTTAGGGTTTATTTGTATGTTTGTGTTGATGTAGGCTGGATACTAGGGTTTGCTGTGTAATGTTGGGTTGTTGGTTATGTTACATCTGGGAGATTTATTGCTGGTTGCATGTGTGTGTTGATACATCTGGTTGCATGTTGTCTTTATTGCTGGCTGTGTGGACTTGATTGATGAATGATGAGGCTGGTGTCTTGTGCATGTTCATTGTTGCCTAGTCAGTCCCTTAAAAGGAGTCCCATGATGTTGCCTTCTGTTTCTTGTTTATTAAAGAGTCCCCTACTTTGATATGCTATTTAGCTTACCCATATCCACATGATGAAGGGACTCCAATGAATTTCAATATGCACAGGTGATTTGCTCCATCAACATGAAAGTTGTTGTTGTTGTTGAGGTACCCTTGTGCATATGTGTAGTATTCAACATTATAACCCTCTGATGGATTTAGTGCCCACATAAATTGTTTATCTTTGTCATTCATAATCAACTAAAAATGTGGGTACAAAATACTAGTACATAAAACTTTACAAAAGACCATATGTATGATAATCTAATGACTATACTTCAGACTGCCTGACTTGTTTGGGTAATTGTAATCAACAAAATACACCTAACCACTGGATTGCTCAAAATGTTTTTGGGAAAAAAAAAAACCAATAAAACTTACTATGATAAGTGGTTATGTGTGGCAGTCCATGTGTTGTCTGGTTGTTGTAAAGACTCCCCTAATCTGCATCCACCTCCAAATCTTCTGTGTCTTCTTGAGTGCCTTGATTTGCTGGCCTAAACATGGTGTTTAGGTACTCCACAGCCTCCAATACATCCTCTTTCTGAACCTCTACCAAATCTGGAAGACTACCTAGGTTTTCCAGCTTTTTTTTGTTCATATGTGGTATTTTGTACTTGTTACCACCTTCTGCCTTGAGTATCTTAATCATACACTTTTGCAATGTAACCCAGATGTACTTGTTTACATGAGGGTTGAAAGTGTCATAAGACTGTTTGACCTTTTGAATTAGCTCCTCTAAGTCCCTAGGAAAAGACTGATATTGCAATGATTGTATAGACCTAAATAGCCCTAAGTCAAGGACATTCAAATCAGGAGACTGTGCTGGCTGGAAAACAAATTGAATGTTAAAGCCATTAGCTGTTGTTGCTGCCACAAACTCATCATCTGTAGGAACTTGGTGTGGCCTTGCATTGTCCCATTGGATGACCACATCCTTGGGCAGACCTTCAGGCCACTTTGATATGATTGCTGGAATAACCTTTGTTAGCAGCATCTCTCTGATTACTTCTCTGTTTATGTTCTGGAGTGCCTTGGTTTCCATGGTCCCTCTTGGTCTTTTCTTGCTTGCTTTCTGTGCTACTTGCTGGACAGTGAATGGAAAGATGCCATACTTTCCATCATGTAAAAGTTCCCCATTTATGCCATATAATGGCTTCCCTATGATTGCCATGAACATTGCCTTTAGTTTGAATCTTCTTGACTGAACTGCCATATAGGGATCCTCCTCACATGGCAGTAGGTAGAACCTCCTTTTGTCAGGGTTCAAGTAGAACCACTTTTCATCACAGTGTATGACATTCCTCATGTCAACAAATGTGGGGTCCTCATTCCCTGTAATTGGATTTATATGTGACAAAATCCATCTTAGTCTGGCAACCTTGTGGTCTGATGTGAGCAATGGTTTGTTGCAGCATGTGTGTGTTCTTAGCCTGCCTCTTTTCTTCAAATTGTGAACTGTAGTTAGACTGATCTTCAATGCTCCTGCATAGCTTCTTTCTGTCTGCCTTAAATGTAATGGGACTGACTGGAGAGTTTCATCAGAAATCTCCATTGGCTTTCTCCCTGTTTTGCCAAATTTTTTGGTCCTGACATCAATCAAGTCCCCTGTTGCCAGCTGTTTTTTTATGTCTGAAAAGATTCTTGTGATTGTTGATTTGTGGACATTAAATTCAGATGCTAATTGCTTCATGTGACCCCTTGGTAAAGTCCCATTGCTCATTTTCAGCAAAATTGCATCAACAATCTTTCTTCTTTGCTGCAAAGTTAATTGTTTTCTGCATACAAGACCAGTCCCTTCATGACCTTGCTGTTGCATTTGTGTGTTGAGAACATTAGTTTCTGTCTGTGGCTGCTGTTGCTGTTCTTCTTGGTTGCCATCCTGCATTTCATCTTCTGAGTTGTACTCCCATATTCCTGCATCCTGCATTTCTTCTTCTTCCTCGAACCACAGCTCTGCTAGCTCTTCTTCATTGAGAATGTGTTCAATATAAAAAAAAAACAGAGTCATCAATTTCTGCCATTCCTCTTTTCCAGCACAGGGAGGATGAAGTCAGGGCCCTGCTGAGTTGTGTGGGTTGAAGATGAAGACTACACCCACCTGTGCATGAAGGACAACAGAGCACCCCTGTTTTTTGTAAAGTTTTAAGGAGTAGTTAGTGTGTAATTATTCTAACCTAGGATTTGATAAGCTTTTGTGGATGAAACTGTGTTTTTGGTGGAATGTTTCACCCACCTTTAAACAATGTTGATTGTAATTAATGCCTGACAATGGAGGATGATTTATTCCCTCCTTAAATGCTTGAATGAATGGTGACATTAAATGGGGGCATGGCTGTATTTATAGCCTCCTAAATTTTTTGGGAAAATTTGACTTTGGTATGAAATTTTTAAAAAAGGAGGGGGAAAGTAAAATTTCACCCCAAATTTTCGGTGGGTTTTGGGTGGGAAATTATGCTTTGGTTTTTTCTGCCAAACTTTCCCACCACAAACAAAAAGTGTGGTCCACACTTTCTCTCTCCTTGCTTTTTAATTAAACCCACTAACTTCTCCTAATATTTACTCTTCAATCTTTTGCCTCGTGAACCGTATTATCACTCAAAGTTGCACATAAAAATAAACGGAGGTAGTATAATTTATACTCCGTAATTTATAATTGATACTACATCCCGATTGATAGTCACTTTGGCCATTTTTGGTGACTCAAAATGTTTGTCACATTTGTTTTTTTAAGTACTATTAATATTATTTTTTTACCAAAATTCTCTAACATTTGCAAAAATATTTGTGCAAATTTAACTTTTCCATGTACTTTAATTACTTTCTCTCTCTACTTTTTTGCATACCCAATGTAAATTTACATTTTCAATGTACTTTCTTTAATTCTCCTTAATTCCCGTGATTTTTCTTCAAAAGTGACTATCAATCGGGGACGGAGGAAGTAGTAATTATAAATTAATACTACCTCCGTCCCCAAAAGAACAACCCATTTGGCCTAATTTTAGTCCCAAAAAGAATGTCCTATTTGCATTAAAACACCCACCAATTTGCAATAATATTTGTGCAAAATTAGCTTTCCCATATTAAAAATTGATTTTTCATGTAATCTTATTACTTTTTCTCTCTATTTTTTTTTTTACAAACCCCATGTAAATTTATCTTTTCAATATACTTTTACTTCTTTTTTATTTAACTTTCTTAATACTCGCGTAATCAACCCAAATGGGTCGTTCATTCGGAGATCGACGGAGGGAGTAATAAATAATTAATGATTAATAATTGATATTTAATAATTAATATATAATAATTAATGAATAATAATTGATAATTTATAATTATTGAATAATAATTTCTATTACAAAAATGATTAATAATTAATGATTTATAATTTATAATACTCCTTCTATCCCCAAAACTTTTGACCCTTTTGGGTTGATTTTGCGGTTATTAAGAAACTTAAGAAAAACAAATAAAAATATGTTAGAAAAATAAATTTATATGAGGTTTGTTAAAAAGTAAAGAGATAAAGTATTAAAAATACATGAAAAAACAAATTTTATATGGGGAAGCTAATTTTGCACAAATATTGTTGTAAATTAGTGGGTATTTTAATGCAAATGAGTCGATTATTTTGAAACTAAAATTAGGCCAAAAAAGTCGAAATTTGGGGACGGATGGAGTATATAATTAATAATTATTTATTAATAAACTATGATTAATAATTAATGATTAATAATTTATAATTAATGATTAATAAATTATTAATAATACATTAATGATTAATAATTAATTGATTAATAATTAATAATTAATTGATTAATAATTAATTTATGATTAATTATTGATGATTAATAATCAATAATTAACAATTAATAATTAATTATTGACGATTAATAAATCGCAATTAAATCATTAATGATTAACAATTAATAATACAGAGTAAATAGAAATAAACTTCTAATTTAGGGATTCTTTCAAAAAAAAAACAAAAAAAAAAACCTTCTAATTTAGGGACTAAGGGAGTTATTAACAATGAATAATTATTTATCATTACGGAGTAACTAATAATTAGTAATCATCACTTAATATTTATTAGTTAGTTATAAATAAATAGTATTTAATAATTATTAGTTTTTAATTGGTAATATTAATTAATAATTAAAGATTATTAATTAGTATTAACAGTACTAATAAAAAATAAATTAGAACATATAATAATATCCTTTAAGGTCATTTTACATAGTTAAAATCAACAACTAACATCTGATTGTACCAAACAGATTTACATACATGATACAACTAATGGCCAAACAAGCTGTACAAACAGCCAGTGCTAACAACCAGTCAAACAAGTCAAGTTAAACAATTAGCAGCCAACAACCAATTGCCAAACAAAGTTTGTATCATACTATGCTATTGTTGAAGTCATCTAATTTTAATTTATGTTTTAAAGTCATCTCATTTTAATTTATGTCTTAATGTCATCTCATTTTAAAGTTAGTTACTCGTATAAGTGTGATCATGTTTTATGTGAGGCTTTTCTCCTTATAATACACAATGTATCACTTTAAAGCAATATTTAAGACGGTTTGTGTAGGGAGACAAAAGAAGAGAGATAAGGATTTTGGAAAGAAAAATTAAAATTCCATGTTTGTTTATACAAACAGAGATTAAACAAGGGGATGAGATGAGGATTAAAACCCCTCATGTCCTTCAACTTCTATACCTAGGAAGGGTTCTAAAAAGGATGGAGGGGAAGGAATTATAATTGACGACATGACACATATATATCCTTGTTGAAAAGAAAAATAAAGAGCAAAGGTAAAATTAGTAAGGGTATATTTGTAGCTTATCCTACTCTTATCCCTAATTTATACCAAGCAATGGATAACACTTTATTTTATCCTATCCTATCCTATCCATATTCTCTATCATTATCCAATCCTCTAATCCCTATCCCGGCCATATATCAAACGCTCCGAAATATGTATTTAAACATTATCGCGTAGGTATATATTAGAATTCTCATTGTGTATAATTTATGAATATCAACATCTATAAATATTGCTAAAGAAGAAACCGCTTATATCATATTGTTCACGTGGCAGCTTTATAAGAAAAAAATTTCCACCTAAATAAAATCTGACGTCATTATATTTTCTTTGGTTTCAAATTTCAAATTTAATTTCTCCTCCTCTCAATTTATCTATACTCTTTAATTTATTTAATTTTCTTCTATCACCAATTATGGGTATATAATACATCTTTCCCTTATGCTTCATCGAAAAAAATTCTTTGATGTATATATTTTTGCTATTTTCTTTTATATATTTTAAGTTTAAAATCATTTTTTATTTGCTTAATTAAAATCGTATAGTAAAAATCTAACTTTTTTTTATATGCTTAAATTTTCATATTCGGTTGTTCTTCTTCAAAATTAATTTTATAAAATTAGCATTTACAACTAATGTTTATGTCTCAATATTTTTTCTAATACATAGGAATACATAAAATATATAATATATATTTCAAAGAAATTCGTGCATCCGTGCGTCGCACGGGACTTATCTAGTTTTATCAATTATAATATACTCCATCCGTTACATATTACTCGCAACAAAGAAATATTTTATGTCTCACAAATAATACCCCTTTATTGCGAGTGCTATGTAATAGAGGGAGTATAAAAGATATTATTTATCAAAGTTTTGTGTCAGGAAATATATCAATCAAAATTGAACATTTATTTTAAAATAGATTTAGTATTCACCTTACTTAGGTGCATTAATAATTGGTCAAGCCCCACTTAAATAAACAACAATATTTAAAATACACTAATAACCTTGAACATAGTTGCAAAAAACTCATTTCAATATATTGCCACATTTTAAATTATTCTAAACATGTTTGATTTCACATTTCTTCCTTTTGATGCAAATTACACAAATTATTGTATAGAATTTGTGCATCTTTCATTTCCTTTCAACTTTGCATCATGTTGTACAACTTTTCACCCATTTTTACACTTGTATTTGCAGTCGCCATGACCTATATCACAAGTTAACACAAGATACAAATTAATTACCAAATAAAAAATTATAGTAATAATTGTTATGGACTAATTACAATATAAAGTACGATCCAAGATTTTATGAAAAAAAATAAAATGTATTAGCTCAATAAATTATTTTGGCTATTTAATCATAAAAAATCAAAAGCCAATGAAAAGCTAGCCAAAATTAAAAAGAATACTAGTAGACATTTTGAAAAATTATTTTAAGAAGAATGTAATAAAATCGCATATAATATGGTTTTGAATCTTTTGATTTTTATCATAATATAACAGTCAAAGATTTTTAATAGTACAAAAATCAACAAAACGTAAACAAAGGGAGTATATGGTAAAATATACTTCGTATTTACAAAATATTACATGTATTAATTTGAGGTGAAGTGTTGTTAAAAAAAATTAATAAAAAAAATAAGGTGAATAGAATAAGAACTCAATTTTGATTTTTTTTTTTTAAAAAAAAAGTTTATTAAGTAAGACAATGAGAACGTACTCGGATCATTGGAAACTATCGTTGCAGCGCCCTCAAAATCACATCCGACATTTGCTTTAAACCAAGAATCAAAGACATAAGAGGCAGTTGCCCTTAGATCGCCGGGCACAAAACATGGCTTTCCTGTTTGTATATCGTCACATATTTCTGGTTTTTTTCCACAACAATAATCTAGCGCCTTTTGTATTAATTCGTCGGAGGCCTCCGGTTTCGCAACACAATAAGAACCACATCCATCTATATAAATAAAACAATATAAGTATATTTTTTGAGCACAAATAATCTAGTTATATAAATAAAACAACATAGTTTGAATAGAGTATTACCAGCTATTATTTGCCTTGAATAACAAATTAGGAGGAGGGAGGTTATAAGAGTGATCCTCAAAGCATTACGCATTTTAGGATGTGTGGTTGCGTGCACTAGAAAAGTAAAATGACAATTTTTTTTAGGGTAATTGGTTGTTTTATGTTTATTGGAAATGAGGTGTATTTTGTTTTGTATTTATAATGAAGTACGGAGTATATATACATGTTTTAGGGTAGTCTTTTTCTTCAAAATTAGCTGTCATTATGCCACATGTTTTATGCCTTCACAAATTGGGTTTAAGATCTTGACTATGGGATATAAGTTTGAATTCTTACACCCCTTGATGATATTTGTTATGGGTCTAATGGCTCATTCAAACCCCAAGAAAAAAAGTAGTCTTTCTACATTAAATTCACTTATGGTAGTTTTTTTTTAAAAAAAATTAGTTGTCACTATATCACATGAGTTATGCTCCCTCAAAAAAAAAAAAAAAAAAGCTCTAACAAATGAGATCTTGGCAATAGGATACAAGTTTGAATTGTAACTCCTCTATATGTTATTTGTTTTGGGTCTAATGACTTTTTTTCATTCAAACATAAATTAAGGAAAAAAAATTAGTCTTTTATACATTAAATTCACTCACGTTTTAGGATAACCTTTCGTTCAAAACTAACTGTCAATGTATCACATGCTTTATGCTCTGACAAATGAGATATTGACCATAAGATACAAGTTTGAAATCTCAATCCCCTATATGTTATTTGTAATAAGCATAAGGGCTCATTCAAACCACAAAGAAAAAATTCACTCATGTTTTATGATAGCCTTGATGTTTTGACAAATGAGATTTTAACCGAGTACAAGTTTGAGTTCTCAATCCCGTGTATGATATTTGTAATGGGCCTAATGCCTCATTCAAACCCCAAAGAAAAAAAAAATTATACATAAAATTCACTCAAGTTTTATGATAGTCTTTTCTTTCAAGCTAAGTTTCAACATTAGGTGGCATTATACACATGTTTTATGCTTTGACAAATGAGATCTTGACCATAGGATACAAGTTTGAATTCTCAATTCTTTGTATGCTATTTGTAATGGGCCTAATGGCTCATTCAATCTCCAAGAAAAAAAAAATTAGATCAAATTCACTCGCATTTTTAGGGTATTTTTTTTTCAAAATTACGAGTAGTTAACAGTCTCACTTGACACTATATATCACATGCATTATACTCTGACAAATGAAATCTTGCACATAGCTTACAATTTTGAAATCTCACTCCTTAAAATGTTATTTGTGGGGCCTAATGGCTTATACAAACCACCCCCCCCCCCCCCCTCCCAAAAAAAAAAAAAAAAATCTATACACTAAATTCATTCACAATTTTAGAGTAGTCTATCTTTTCAAAAGTAATAGTCTTTTATGCATCTTACATTGTTACGTGCTTTTATGTCCCAACAAATAAGATCTTTACCATAGGATATACAATTAATACTCACTTCCCTGTATGTTATTCATTTGTATTGCACTAAATATAAATTAGTACGAGGAATCTTATTATATTCCCCTTATTATAAAATTTTCAAATTCAATTTCTTTCCCACTTATACGTAGCTGAAATATTCATGGTCAAAGATGTTCATTTGAGATCGCACAATTACAAAGTTAGTCGAATTTTTCAGGAACGGATGAAGTATTAATTTAGGAATGCGTGCCAAATTTACGCGTCAATAGGTGAAATTAATGTTTAATTTAATTGATTCAATATTTCTACTTTTAGTTATCTTATCTGTCCAACACCCCTAGGGCGTTTGTTAGCTTTTGTTTTATAAAAATTATTATTAGAAAAAAAATATACAAGTATATATTATTAGTGACTAATATGATTTTAAAAGTTTACACTTAAAATTACAACCCCCTCAATTTTCTAATAATTACTTTGTATTTTGTACGCCTTTGCACAATATTTAGAGCGCGATAGTGTGATCACATTAATGACAATTATTTAGGGTTCGTTTGGTATTATTGTGTTTTTAGTTTCTTGGTTTTTTGTTTATCAAAATCATATAATATATGAGTATATCAATAATGAATCTAAAATTGGTCAAATTTATTAAAATCATGATAATTTTGAAAGTCAGCCACATAAAAGTGGAACACACATTTTCCTTAGTTTTTTTTTTTAAAAAAAATAATAATAAAATAGAAAAGTGAAATAAAAATATAATGCCAAATAAGCCCTTATTTTATCATAACTCACGATGCCTATATATATGTTTTGTGGTAAAATTGTCCTTGTTTGTGTGAGTTTTTTTTTTTTTTTTTTTTTTTTTTTTTTTTTTTTTTTTTTTTTTTAGGGGTTTGTGTGTTAGGCAATGTGACAGAGTGTTTAAAGTTTTAAACCAATTTTGGATTTCAAACATCCATATATATATACGTTTTTAGTTGAGTTGGTCTTCAACCATCCATATATATGGATGTATATATTAATTAAGAGCACAATCAAAACCTCATTATTGAAATTTTAGCGGTGTTCTCTTTAATTTGATTTCTAGTAAATAGTACAATACATCTATAGAGAACTGCTATAAGGAAAAACTTGCGCGTCTTTCCAAATCTGCATCATTTTGTGCGCATTATTTCACCTACACTTGAACTTGCAATCCCCAAAACCTAATCACAAGCAATTCAAATGTAAGTTAGTTATTTCTCAAAATAATAATAATAATATAAGCTTTGATAAATATTTTTTAAAAAAATTCTATATATGTGTCTTTCATTTTTTTTTAATTTTTTTTTTGCGCCATATTCAGTTTGCATGCGTGCAATGAAAACAGATTATTGACTCATTGCTTCCATTTATTTTAGTACTCGTAAATCGTTTATTCCATCTGCCATTTTTAATCTTTACATTTGAAATCTCTTTATGAGAGAAAAATGATCAAAGCATAAATATTACAAAAGATTTAACTAATTCAAAATTTTTTGAATTATGTCTAACTATAATCAATGACAAAATATATACATAACATTTTAAACATTCATACTCTATTAAATTTAGCTTTCAACACCTCTGGTGTACGAGTAACATGCATGACAAATTTAATTTGTAAGGATCTAATAATGAAATACTCTTTTTTTAAAAAACAAAATACTCCTTCATTTTGGTATATTTCTTCATTCCAAAACTTTTTTTTACATGCAATTTAAATTTTTATCAGCTACGCATGTTACTTGACATTGAATTTTTTAGAACAATATACATGTGATCGACTAATTCCAATTCAAATTTTTGTTTTGTAATTTTTTTTTGACACGAAATTTATGTTTATACTTAAAAAAAAGGAAAAGGCAATATTATATGTCGTATGAGCATTAAATACACTTTTTAAAATGTACTCCGTATAAAATTTAAATACTCTGTATTTATAACAAAAATACATATAGATGAGTGTAATTAATGCTTATTGTTTCTAAAAACATGTACTCATTAATGTATTAATGCTACAGAAATAAAGATTTTTAAAAAAATAAATACACCAGTATACGCGTGTTTTTTGCCATTAATATTTTAAATTTACTACTCCGTAATGTTTAAGGGTTGCACAGGAAAAAAAAATCTTACTTGGATCATCAGTAACCCGAATTTCAGCGCCATCAAAATCACATTCAGCACCCCCAAGAAACCAATCGTTGAAAACATAAGAAGCAGTTTTCTTGCGATCATTTTCTACATAACACTCAGCTCCTGGTTGTATTTTTTCACAAGAATCTGGAATTTGTCCACAACAAAAGTCTAGCTTTGATTGTATCAATTCGTTTGAGGCCTTTGGATTAGAAACACAGTAAGTACAACTGTTGTTCGAAGAGATTCCATTTACTAGCAAAGGAAACATAAGATTATACGATGAACACGTACGTACTGATTAAATGATTAATCGCACCCAATAATATAATAATAACACAAGATTACGACTTAAAATTACGTATGACTTTAGGTGTATAAATTTATACGAATTATTTCCTTAGGTCAAGAGAAAACATCATAACTTGATTAAACTTACCGGTTATGTGCTCTGAGAAGATTACGAGAAGGGAGACCAAAAGTGTAAAAGAGAGAGCGTTATACATTTTTGGGACTTTGGGAGTGTTGTCCAAAAAAAAGGTATATTTTGTAAGAAGTAAATGGTAAGTCTCTTTCGAAACAAGTATGTATATATAGAGAAGGATGTACTATAGACTTGTAGTACAATATGTGACGTACACAGTGAGCCTACTCATTAATACGTATTTCGTTAAGAATAATTCATTTTTTTTAATGTTTTTTCTTTTACAATAGGATACTTATTTTGAAATACACGGAGTAGTCAAACATATTCAAATTTGATTAGTTGACTGAATTAAAAAATTACATTAGGCTAAAAAAAATCAATTTAGAATTAAATTGAAATCTGAACAAATACCATATTAGGGTGTGAACACCTTAATTACATCCTTTATTTTGTCCTTAAATTATAGCAGTGACATCATAGTAAGTAGTAACATATACTTTCAAATTAAAGTAGTGTATCCAACCTCACACTGAGGGAAATCTGAAATAAACATTTTGGGTTTGAGGGGGAGGAGATTCGAACCTTAGACTCCAACTAAACTAGGAAGTTTTAACCACTTGCATAGTTACCACTGAAGCACCTTTAGTTATGTTCTCAATCTAGCATTGTTTAATCTTTATATGCTATTTAACAGAAGTCTTTTCTTAAACAGTTATTTTTTTTTTCGGGGGTAGCACTTGCCCTCCCGGGTTACTATGTGGATCCGCCAGTGCTTGCTTGCACACATATATGCCAATACAATGGTATATTTTTTACTTTAAATATTTAATGGAGTATTAGTAAAATAAAAAATAAAAAAAATTAAAAGTTGATATTTTTAAACTTTAAATTAATCAATATCTAATTTACAACATATTTTAAATAGAATGTGCTTTAATACGTTACTAAAAAAAAGCTATGGTTGAAGCTGGTACAGTATGTAAATGAGTTCCTTTAAACAATACGACATTGTGGTATGTCAATTTTCATCAATTGTCGATTGAATACAAAGTATAAAAGTCAGTATTTTGTTCTATACATGTATTGTTGAGCAATTTTATTTTTCACTTATGAATTTGGAAACCATAAAAACTGGTTTTCATGGCTAACAACCTATCATGATTAATTCTCCGTATTTTGCACAAGTTTTGATCAACTTCAAATAGAGTGACTCCATAAATAATACTCCGTACTCGGTAGTAACTTAAAATCGATAATGAATACGTATTTTTTTGTTATGGCGAACAAATTCTTATTTTTTTTTTTTCTTTTTTTTTTGGGGGAAACAATTAACAGAATTTGGGCCTTTGGACATTTGGCACCTCTCTTGCTTCCCACAATGTGAACAACGATTAGCTAACGTCCTAATTCGTAACAACAACCCCAAATTCAGTGAAGAAGTGACTGAGAAATGAGGCAATTAAAGCATTGATCTTCTACCTTCAGCATTCAAAACAACCTACCTCAATTTTCAATTTTCTTTCCTTTAAATCGCCTGAAATCCGGCAATAGAGATTCCCAAGAAATTTAAATGCCCATTTAATTCCCAATTTAATGCAGAATCCATTGAGATAGAGGGTATCCCCTGTTTTTGGCGTAAATCATACCAGATCAACTTAACTTTTTTGCAACAAAAATCTAGAACACAAAACCCAAATTAATTTCTGGGTTTTTCAATTGACCCGAAAATCTCAAATGGGTCGTCGTTCAATCTACTCAAATGTGGGTCATTGGACCTCAATGGGTCTTCTGTTGCTGGGTTTTTTGGCTTGCACTTTAGCTTATTTTGTTATATCAACTGTGCTTAAACCTAGTAATCCAATCTCAAATTATGATGGATTGTCAATTGATGTCAGTCATGAGAGTGATGGAGTGAGTTTGGAGAGAGAAAATGGAGGTGGGTGTTGCCGAGGAATCCCTAAATTGGAGCTTTGGGGCACGGCCGTGAAGTGGGGGACAGAACATAAGTATTATTCTGAAGAAGAGTGTTGTAAATCATGTAAGGCTATGTGTAGTGGTAAAGATGGACCTTGTTTGTGTGATAGTTGGGTGTTTTGCGGTGATCGTAATGCTTGTGGGCTGCAATTTGGTGAGGTTAGCTTGATCTTATTCTTGGTTTTTGTTGAATTGATGAAATGGGTTTGTTGATTTTGATTGTTTCTTGATTTGGGTAATTTTCTATGATTGTTTTGATTGGATTTTATTATTGTTATAGATTTGAGTAGTTGGGTTTAGTAAAGTGTGTTGCTTTTTATTAAATGTGATGATAGTGATTGCAATTACTGAATTTGGAGTAGGAAACTAGGAATATTGATTTATCTGAGCTCAATTTTGCTCTTAAAGGGTGTTAGTGTTAGGAATGATGTTCTATGCTTCTGTCAACTTCTTATAGTCAAGTAATATGTAATGCTTAGTACATGTTGGGATGCCATGCAGATGAAATATTGGTTTGGTAGATGGTAATAAATAGTGGTACTCTATCACGAGATTGGGTATAAAAATGCAAGGTATAATCTGACTTCTATGTACTTCGTTTGTGGTAAAGCAATTCCACTCGGAATTTCGTGTTTCCATTACCTTTTGCTAATCATTTTTAGAGGTAGGATTGAGTGCTGATGAGAATTGATGGAGACAAACACATACTTGAGAAATAGAATTGCCTTAGTCATTAGTATGGAAATTATCTCAGGTTAGAGTCTTCCTTGCAAAGTTTCACACAAATTTACTGACATTTACTGCTGCCTACCGAATATGCTGTCAGTATTTGAAGATTCGACCTTTTTAGGCTGTATTGAAAGCAATGATTATCAATCTCCAGAAAATTGTATTAACTTCTTCTGGTATTGCAGTGTTGGTTGAAGAAGCAGAAGGATACTTTGGTACCACAGCGTCAAGATGCGGGAAGCAAAGTTATGTGGACTTCTGGGCTTATATTTGGCAAAGGAGAGGTACATAATATGCTGGACATACACTCTTTCTCACCTTTCCATATGAGGTGTGCAATCTTTTCTATTACATAGTAAAAATGCTTTGAGACTATATATAAAACATCCTACTACTTGATTAATAACTCAAAATTAATGTTTTCCATTCTGCTGTTGTGTGTAATGAGCTCTATATATCTTATGCTGTCACTCTAGTTGCCTATGTTTTCTTCTTTTGTAGTACTTCATATGACTTTATGCTTGAATGTTTACTTCCTCTACAACTTGTGAACTGTTCAATTTTCTGTTTTGTATAAAATTTCATAGTGTTGTTGTCAACTAAAATGTTTCCTCTGGGATTTATGTTTAAATATGAGATCTTTAATTTTCTAGTGTAATCTTGGTTGACGTAAATTTCTCTTCTTGAGTGTTGCAATCCCTTAGTTTCCATACATCAATATGCCATAGAATGCATGTTATGTTTATGTGAATATAAAAAATGATATCTTTAGTGAGTGTCTGCATGTAATATACTAGGATTTTCGGAAGATTATAAAAGGATCAAAGAGAATTTGTGGGAAAGCTTGAGTATTTGATTGATGAAAAATGGCAGTTATTGACAAAGTTGATAACGTTAGGCTATCAGTCTCACCTTAGCAGCTTGAGGTTACAAGTCTCTCAATAACATCATTCAAAAATCACATGCCAAACTACTACTGCCTTCTTACTAGCTATATATACTCAAGGTTACAAGGATACCTAGCAATTAATGTATTGCCCCTATTCCAAAAGAGAGATCAGAGAATCAGGATACTAATTTCATATTGCCCCTCCATAGTGGAATGTTAATTCTTAATTGCATTTGTCTTCTAGCTCTTGCGGCTGTGTCCCCTTGTTTCTGTTGGAGGCTTGGTATGCTTGGCCTGCACTTCTGCCCCTGTTGCCCTTCCTCCTTCTCTAGTGTACACCAAAAGTGGAGGCTCCGACTTTGGATCCATTACACTGCACTGCGAAAGTAATGATTGTCCTCCTATGTGAGCATGATGTATATTTCTTTTGTACAGACTGTCTTGCAATCTGTACTGATTATATGCAAAGATTTCACTGAAATCTGAGCACTTCACTTTCAAAATTTTGAACTTCCTAAAATCAACTGTAAGACACTCCAATAGCAGCTGCTGGTTCTTCCTGGCTTGTTTTCCTCATTATTGTGATGATCTCTATTGGTTCCTTAATTTTTGGCTTTGAATTTAAATCAAAATTTGTTACCATATGGTTCATATATGTTTTGTGCTTTATTTTTAATGTGAGGTGGTTTTGTTTTAATTCAATGGTCTTATGAAAAAAGCCTCTATGCAGCTTTATTAATGTACATATGTAATAGACTAGATGTTCAAAGATAATTGTAAAACATTAATTATGGAAGGAAGACTTCTTTGACTGAATGATTCAAGTAACAGGGGATACAATAGCAACTTTAGGTTGCAAATCTCTCTAGCAACTTGAGGTTGCAAGTCTCAATGGGTTCTTAGCAATTTTCTGGATACCTTTCTCCTACTACCATTACAACACTTATACTAAGATTACTAGTGGTCACAATAGACCTTAGGGAGATTACATGTGATACATTACTAATATAGAAAAACCATAAATGAACCAAGCTAAAGTTGATTGCCTTCTTTCCCTTCCTTCCTCTTAATTAGCTTTGTCAACTAGTGAGGAAATGCTTCCCCATGCTTAATTGCTGCTGCCATGCCTTGGATGTTGTTGACTTCCTTCCCTTTCTTGCTCCTCCTTGAGTACACCAATAGAGGTGTTTGACCGGCTTGACCTTGACCTCGGCTAATGAACCAGTCCATGACAACATACTACATACTGTACTCCCCTTTGAGCTTGGATTGGTAAGAGGCTCTTTAGAAGCTATGGGGTAGTGTTGATGTTAATGATAAACATATGTGATACCATATCTGACACTTGGATAAGCTGCAATTTACAAATATAGTAAAATAACTGAATATAGTCTATGGTGGCCAGCATTATGTATTTGTCAAATGTTGCCATGATTTACTCTTGGAGCTGTCCTAGAAGTATAACTAGCAAAAGTTTTTCTTAGTCTTTCCCTTGATGTGATTCTGCTGTACTTTTGTGCTCCTGTTTCTTTGTTTAATCTCCTTATTGATTTTCATGCTAGGTTATTATCTTTTCTGCAGGGAATTATTGGTCTGGAAACTGAGCATGGTACCCTTCATATAAAAGTAAGCACTTTTAACTTCATCTGTAATTGTTTACCGTCAAGTTCTCAGAAAGACCATACTTAAATTTGACAAACTTAGGAGCATATTTAGTTAACCTCCCTCCGGTTGATGTCTCTACTACGATACTATACAAATACAATGGCTTCCCTGGTATTTGATTGCTCAAGCATAATTTGCAATTTGCCAAAAGTTTTGCATGTGGTTTGTGTGGCAAGTGTGCAGCAGCCATATTTCTAGTTTTACTTGTCATTATTACGTCTTAATCTTTCGTAAATAATAATTTTCATGGTGTGTTTATGATTCCTCAATCCTCTCTGTCCCATTTGTGTATTACTGGGTTGTACTGTATTTCTTACAATACTCGGGTTTGGTGCAGCTATACCCTGATTCTGCTCCATATTCAGTGCAGTACATTCTTGAGTTACTGACACTTCGCCATTGTGCTGGCTGCCAATTTTACCGAGCAGAAGGGCGAGGGGAGTCTTGGGATCTAAAGGGCAACCATATTAAAGATGTGAGTTATACTATGTATATTCTTTTTGATGAATATTGGGTTCTTTGAATGTCTTCTTGTCACTTGACACTACGAGATATGCTTTGTATTAGTCAACTACTCCATATTGATCTGTTACTTAGTAGCTCAAGTGGTATTTCAGGCGTCTTTTGGCCCTCCATATGCCCTGATTCAAGGAACACTTGAAGCTGCAGGCATGCCTTTCCAGACAATCCCTACTGAAGTATGTCGAACTGTCAGAAGAGGTGCAGTTGCATGGGTTGGTTCTGGTCCCGAGTTCTTCATAAGCTTGGCCAACCATGTAGAATGGAAAAATTCTTATACAGTTTTTGGCTCTGTTCTTCCAGAGGATATGGAAATTGCTGAGAAAATTGCTCAGCTCCCAACGAAGCCTGATGTATGGAATAATGTTAACGTTTCTGTCCTAGAAGACCCTATTCCAATCTTGGTTCAGAGAATTATATCAAATCATGAAGATATTTCACATAAGCTATAGACTTTACCAGAGTTCTTCAATTTTTATGTCTATTCTGCCTTCTCTGTGATTACCTCCAACAAATAGTTTTACTGGCAGTCTATTCAGTCTGTTTACTTGTACACCAACGATTGATTTATTTGTAGTTTTTTTTTTTCTTTTTCTCTGATTGGGACAAGAAATGTTGGCTTGTCTCATTTGTTTTGAGTTGCCACTATATAAGATCTCTTTATGAGGAAGTTCTTTCTTGGAATTTTAGAGTTAATTTTCAAGTGGCTTCATTTGTCCTACACAATACAAATTCTTAGTTATCTTCGAGTGTACTTAGATGTAAATTAGGTAAACCCTAGTGCTTTTTCTATCATTTACTTCAATGGAGAATGAGAAGATACAAGTTGATATTAGATATCAACAAAACTTGTTAATATCAAGGCTAATTTTGTAAATTTAAATACTACACCAAGGATAATTTTGTAATTTTAGCAACCACACACCCTTTCTCTCCCCTCTATCACAACCGTGCAACCTCTAGTACCACCTGCAATAGCACCTTTAGCTTCACTAGCTGACCACCGCACAACCTTTACCTTCACCTTCACCAATCGACCCCAGCCGACCACCACACGGCCTTTACCTTCAGCTTTCGATCCTAGTCGACCATCGCACGGTTTCACCAGTCGACCACCACACACTTGCTAGAGATTAGCTTCCCTGCAAGGTAAACAGAGTATTCACAGAAGAATTAAGAGGAAGAAGGAAGATAGATTGTATTGATGAATGGCAGAACTCAGCAATACACCTTTCAATTTGAGAAGAAAGGAGCTCTCCAAAACTAAGCAAAGCTTAATAATATTTTCAGCATAATCCTACCACAGATTATTCCCCCTTAAATAAACTTAGCCAGCTAATCACTAGCTTAAAGATTCTTCTCTCTCTATAACAAACTTTCCCTAACAGAATTATAAAGCTAAAGACTCTTCTGCCCTTGCATTGCTGATTCCACTCCCCTTGCCATGCTTCTTCTTCCTTGTGTAAGTAACCAGTATTGGAGGCCTAGGAGGATCTCTAGCAATACCCCCCCCCCCCCCCAACAAGGTTCACCTTGTCCTCAAGGTGGAAGTCTGGAAACCTAGCATCCATGTCATCAAAGGGCTCCCAAGTGGCCTTAGAATCAGAGAGATGCTGCCACTTAATGAGTACCTCTACCAAAGTAAGATTTCCCTACTGGTTGTTCCTGATTCCAAGGACAAATTCTGGCTGAACTTCAAGCACCAGGTCCGAGGTAAGTTGTGCTGGCAGTGGAGAAGGAACATGGCCATAGCCGACTGATTTTTTTAATTGAGAACAGTGAAAAACTGGGTGAATCCTCGACCCTTCAGGCAACAACAACTGATAAGCCACTTCCCCAACTCTTTTGACCACATAATACGGGCCATAAAACCTCGGAGATAACTTCTCATTTGATCTCCTACCCACAGAGTGCTGGCGATATGGTTGGAGCTTCAAAAACACCAAATCCCCCACCTCAAAATGACCTGCCCTCCTGCCTTTGTTCTCATAATGGCGCATGTATTCCTGTGCCCTCACAAGATAAAACTGTAAGTCATCCAACACCGCATCACGTTCCAAAAGCTGATCCTCCACCGAAGCAACCGAAGTATTGCCTTGAGAGTAACGAAGAAGGTGGGATGGGTCACGACCATACAACACCTTAAAAGGAGTGCAATTTGTGGCCGTATGAAGAGAAGTATTGTAGCAATATTCTGCCCAAAGGATCCATGTAGACCAAGATTTCGGTTTCCCATTCACAAAACAACGGAGGTAAGATTCCACGCCCTTATTAAGCACCTCAGTTTTCCCATCCGACTGAGGGTGATAAGCCTACTACGAGTCAGAAATGTCCCTTGTAGCCTGAAAAGTTCGTTCCAAAAAATACTCAAGAACACTTTATCACGATCAGAAACAATGGTAGAAGGACTCCCATGCAATCTCACCACTTCTTTAACGAACACTTGTGCCACCATCGGAGCAGTGAACGGGTGTTTCAAGAGAATGAAATGTCCATACTTCGAAAGCCTGTCAACTACTACCAGAATCGTGTCCCAACCTGCTAATTTCGGGAGGCCTTCAATGAAATCCATTGAAATGTCCTCCAAGAGGGGTTGTAAAAGACCCATGGGGCTGATTGGTGATGTTTTATTCTGCTGGCAGATGAACATAACGCGTGACATCCTTGCGCATACCCATCCAGTACCATTCGGCTGACAACCGTTGGTACGTCTTAAAATCCCCCGAATGCCCACCCACAGGAGAATCATGATACTCCTTGAGCAAGGCTGAAGTGAGGGCAGAATTATTGGGAATTACCACCCGGCCTTTATACTTAAGGACATCATTGTCCAGAGCAAACCACCTGGGAACTTTATTTCCTTGCTTGATGCTGCTGGTCAGCCTACAAATCAGAGGGTCCTTCAGTATGTGCTCCTGGAAAGTAGCCCACGCTACCCCACAAGAAGAGACCATAGTAGCACATGTGACAGTGGGAATCAATTCCCGAGACAAGGCATCAGCCACGACGTTGCTCGAGCTGGGCTTATACTGGATTTCGAACGTATAACCCAAGAGCTTCCCCACCCATTTCTGGTAGGCTTGCCCTACCTCGCGTTGCTCCAACAGAAACTTCAAAATTTTCTGATTGGTGCGCACTATAAAGTGCCTCCCCAACAAATAGTGGCGCCACCTTTCAACCGCCAACACGATAGCCATCAATTCTTTTTCATAAATGGGTTTGCTCCAAGCACGAGATCCCAACAATTTGCTGAAATAGGCAATGGGGTGCCTATATTGAAGCAACACCGCGCCCACCCCCTAACCACACGCGTCAGTTTCAAGAATAAAGGTCTGAGAAAAATCCGGCAAATCAAGAATAAGAGCCTTAGTCATGGCATCCTTGAGTGTCACAAAATCCTGAGTGGCAGCATCATTCCATCCATAACTTTCCTTTTTCAGCTGCTCAGTCAAGGGATGAGCTATGTGAGCGTAATTTTGGATGAACTTTCAATAATAACCAGTCAGCCCCAAGAACCCACGTAGTTCCTTCAAATTTCGTGGTTGAGGCCAGTCCAACATAGCCTGAATTTTAGACTGATCCACCTCCACCCCCGAACCTGAGATAATGTGACCAAGATATGCCACACGTTCCTGCTCGAACTCACATTTTTTATAGTTAGCATACAATTGGTGCGTTTTCAGCACCTGTAACACCTCTTTCAAGTGTTTAATGTGCTCGTCCTGTGACTTGCTATAGACCAACACATCATAAAAAAAAACTAACACAAACTTACGAAGGAACGGTTTGAAAACCGAGTTCATCAAAGACTGAAAAGTGGCAGGCGCATTCGTTAGACCGAAGGGCATTACCAGAAATTCGTAATGTCCTTCGTGTGTCCGAAATGCGGTTTTAAGCACATCTTCCTCACGAACCCTAATCTGGTGGTATCCCGATTTAAGGTCCGATTTCAAAAAAACACGAGCACCATACAATTCGTCTAACAGTTCATCAATTATAGGAATGGGAAATTTATCAGGGACAGTGCACTTGTTTAAGGCTCTATAATCAACACAGAAACGCCATGATCCATCACGTTTTTTCACCAATAACACAGGGCTAGAATAGGGGTTAGAGGAGGGCTGAATTATACCTGCCTTTAGCATGTCCTGAACCAACCGCTCAATCTCATCCTTCTGACTTTGGGGGTACCTATAGGGCCGAACACTAACCGAATCCGATCCCTCCTTCAAAATGATCGAATGTTCGATTAAACGCCGTGGGGGAAGACCCACTGGCATTTCAAAAACATTCTGGAAGTCACTGAGCACCTGGTGTAAAAACAGAGGAGTCTCAACCGAGCTGCAATCCCCCATAGATTGCCCCACCAGGTGGCTTAACTCCACCAGAAAACCATGTCTCTCTTTTTGCAGTGATTTAATCATGGCCTTGAGAGAGACCCCCGAGCGACCAAGAGATTGACCCCCCCTGGAGAGTCACCGAGTTATCACCCAACTGGAATTTCATCACCTGAGTTTTCCAGTTGGTGGCTATGGTTCCCAATTTTTCGAGCCACCGGAGACCAAGGATTAAATCAGAGCTGCCCAAAGGAAGGATGAGAAAGTCTTCAATTATGGTCATACCCTGTACATCCAGCCATACAACCCTGCAAATGCCTTCCCCTTGCACCGCCTCACCAGTACCCAACGTAACCACAAAGCTTTTTGAGTTCTAGGGTGCAATTCCTAACTTCTTAGCGGCTACGGTGGAGATGAAGTTGTGCGTAGCACCAGGATCTATCATCACCACCACCGTCTGGCCCATCACCATACCAGCCATGCGCATAGTCCTCAGACTAGTCAACCTCATTATAGAGCTGAGAGAAACGCCAGGGGAGGCGTCCACCGGCTGAACAGGAGCGTCTTCCAAGGCGGTCTGTGTTTCAACGTTCGAAAGATCCCCTGCATCAAACTCACCGTCGGCATCCTAGTCATCCCCCTCATCGACGGTCAACAAAACACTCAACCCTCGCCGCGGACATTGGTGGTTGATGTTCCATTTTCTGTCGCACCGAAGACAGCCGCCTTATCTCTCCGGGAGGTCTGTGGTTGAATCGGGTTGTGTTTGGTTTAGTGGTGGTGGAATTTGAGTGAGTTGGGTTTGTGTTTAAGGGCTGGGAGGTTTGTGTTTGGGTGGTAGGGGCGGATCGGGTTGATGGATAAGGAGTTTTCCAGGTGGGAAAGTGTCCAGAAGGTTTGGGCCTTGGGCCTAAAAGCAACTTCTCTTCGATTCTCATGGATAAGTCCATGGCCTGATCCAAGGAAACCGGGTCAAGGATCCGAACCTCCACCTTAATATCATCCCTTAACCCGTTAATGTACTGACCCTTAGCAATATCCTCTGGCACACCGTCAATCGGAGCAAGGAGTTCGATGAAGCGACGCCTGTATTCGGCCACCGTACCGGTCTGCTGGTGGGCGAGCCACTGCTCGTGAAGCGTGCCGGTGGCGGTGGTTTGAAATCGCCTGAGAATGATTTTCTTCAACGCTTCCCAAGACATGAGAGGGTGACGCCAGTGTTCCCACTGATACCAGAGCAAGGCGTCGCCCTCCAATGCGACAACCGCCGCCTCCAACTGGTCTTCAGCGGTGAGACGGTAAAAGTGAAAGAATCTCTCCGCCCGGAGAATCCAACCATCTGGGTTGGTTCCGTCAAACAGAGGAAAATCAAGTTTGTGCAACCTCCAGTTCGATATCCCTCCATGATCGCCACCTTCTCCAAACGCCAGGTGGGGTTGCGCTCCCGCGAAAGTGTTGTCCCACTGAAATGGCGATCCATTTGCTGCTGAGGAGCGAGGCTCAGAATGAGTCCTCAGTCCTCTCCTGCCCAGCTGCGATCTGAGCCGAGATATCCGTCTTAAACGCTGCTAAAAACGAAGTGATCTCCTGAGCTACACGGTTAGGCACTCCGGCGATCTCCTGCTCCAGCAAATCCAGACGTTCAGCATGGGTTAGGCGAGCCATTGTTTACACAGGATAGGAGCGTGATTGCTCTGATACCACTTTGCTAGAGATTAGCTTCCCTGCAAGGTAAACAGAGTATTCACAGAAGAATTTAGAGGAAGAAGGAAGATAGATTGTATTGATGAATGGCAGAACTCAGCAATACACCTTTCAATTTGAGAAGAAAGGAGCTCTCCAAAACTAAGCAAAGCTTAATAATATTTTCAGCATAATCCTACCACAGATTATTCCCCCTTAAATAAACTTAGCCAGCTAATCACTAGCTTAAAGATTCTTCTCTCTCTATAACAAACTTTCCCTAACAGAATTATAAAGCTAAAGACTCTTCTGCCCTTGCATTGTTGATTCCACTCCCCTTGCCATGCTTCTTCTTCCTTGCGTAAGTAACCAGTATTGGAGGCCTAGGAGGATCTCTAGCAACACTCTTCAGCACCACCAGTCGACCAAGCACCAACATTCACCAGCCAACCATCGCACGTCTTCACCAGTCGACCACCGCACACTCTCCAGAACCACCAGTCAACCGAGCACCAACATTTGACCGCCGCAACACCACCAGTATGAGCAAATCCCTTTCCCTAAAGGGTTTGTATGACCCCAATTTTCATAAATTGCTACTAGGGTGTCGTTTTTTTGGCTGGTTCAGTCGGCCGCTTTAGATTCGCAAATGTCATTGACCTTGGGCATGGGAATGGAGGAGAGAGAAGGAAGTAGTGGCCATGGGAATGGAGTAGAGAAAAAGAAAATTTGGTCATGTGAGGGGAGGAGAGAGAAAAATTGGTGATATTAACATATTTTTATTGATATCGGTTATCAACCTGGTTTTCCTCATAGAGAATTTCCAAGTAAGCAAAACTGCAAAAAGTGGCCGCAGGCCTGCATTGAGTACTCCTAGTCTCCTAGTTATAGCCTTCTAGGTGTTCCTAACATATCTTAGTACAATAAGTGCTAATAGCCTAACTATGCCCCTTATATAGATAGATACGGATAACAGATTGTATGCTTGCTGCTTGCGGCATATTGACCAAACATGGCCTATATGGCTTTGTGAACTCGGTTGGGCAACATAGTACACTAAACGTTTCCATAAGATTGATTTCAATGTTGTAAAATATGGCTCGATATCTCGAGTCATGTCCGAGTTGTGCCGCACATTCATACTAAATTTCTAATTTATATGTCTTGGCTTAAAATCAGTTTCACATCATTTACCTAATCTGGGTTGATTATTCTAAACTGTATTTGGCACCAAAAAAACCCCTCGCATTTTAATCGAAACAACAAACTACCATTTAACCTACTTTTGCCGTCTTTCTTCCCGCCATCTTCCCTCCTTCAACCCAGAAGAAAGAGAAAATCCCCTTTTTCAATCTGCTAAACCCTAGATTTCTCAATTCCTGCATAATTTGGAGAAAACACCATCAATTATAAACAGCGAGAACCCTAATTTCACGATAAAATTTACAATTGAGAAGAACAAATGGTACAATTTCACGAACACATCATCTCCGACCTCTTGGAAGACCCAAATGGCGGCTTAGTTGTTCTTTCTTCTGGACTTTCTCTCTCTAAACTCATTGCAACCCTTCTCTCTCTTCATTCTTCCGATCAAGGTACTCTCTTAATCCTTTCTGCTAATCCTTGTCAACGAAAATCAATCTTAATTTCAAACCCTAACCCTAATTTCAATGACGGATCTGTTGAAATCACTTCTGAGCTTCCTGCTCACCAGCGCAATGCACTTTACTCATCTGGGGGTGTTTACTTCATTACTTCTCGTATTCTCATTGTTGATCTTCTAACGTCTAGAATCCCCACTTCGAAAATTGCTGGAATTTTGATTCTGAATGCACATTCACTCTCAGAGACGTCGACCGAGGCGTTTATCGTTAGAATTATGAGATCATTGAATAAGAATGCGTATATTAGGGCGTTTTCTGATAAGCCTTTTGCTATGGTTTCCGGGTTTGCGAAAGCGGAGAGGATTATGAAGTGTTTGTTTGTTAGAAAGCTGCATTTGTGGCCTAGGTTTCAAGTGTATGTTTCGCAGGAACTCGAGAAGAGCCCCTCCGAGGTGGTGGATATTAGAGTTCCTATGAATTCGGCGATGAAGGGGATTCAAAAGGCTATAATTGAGGTTATGGATGCTTGTTTGAAAGAAATGAGGAGGACTAATAAGGTTGATGTTGAGGATTTAACGGTTGAGAACGGATTGTTTAAGTCTTTTGATGAGATTATTAAGAGACAATTAGACCCAATTTGGCATACATTAGGCAAGAAGACTAAACAGCTAGTTTCGGATTTAAAGACCTTGAGGAAGTTGTTGGATTATCTTGTCAGGTACTGATTTTTAATTAATATAAATATTGGATCATACTAACTTAATCCAAAATGAAAAGAATTAGGTTGTCTTGAGATTGTTCAGTGATATTAATTTTGTTGGTGGGAAACTTGTATTGTTTGATGTTATGTTGAATGAGATATCTCTTTTTTGTTGGTAGGTATGATGCGGTTACGTATTTGAAGTATCTGGATTCACTGAGGGTTTCGGAGAGTTTTAGGTCGGTCTGGATTTTTGCTGAATCAAGTTATAAGATATTTGAGTATGCAAAGAAGCGTGTTTACCATTTTGCAAGGTCAGAGGCAGGTAAGCCAACGGGGCAGAAAACAAATGTGTCGGGAAAAAAGAGAAAATCAAAGGAGAGTAGCACTGATAAAGAAGGTGAGTAATGCTTTGTATATAGACTTTTTGGTGTTATGGTTTTAAAACTGAACTTGGATGAGAATGAAATGTATGTTGTAACCAAAAATTCGAGAAGAGAAGTCACAATTTAATTGCTGGATGAATTGCTGTTACCCCTGTATCTCTGATGCATATCTTTGTTTCTAAAGAATATGATTTGCTTTCAGCTTCAGGTGGAGGAGTTTTTCTCCAAGAGATTCTAGAGGAACCACCAAAGTGGAAGGTGTTACGTGTGAGTGAGTGAGTTTTGTATCTTATTTTTGTAGTACCCTTCATTATTTGCTCTTCTTATTATCGTTTCATGTATGTACAATTATAATTGCATCTATTTGTGATGTACGGTCCTTGTTTTATTGACAAGACTAGCAATGTTTTGCCAGGACATTTTAGAGGAGATTGAAGCAGAGAGGAAGAAACAAGCATCATTAAGTGATGAATTTATGAGTGAAAATGACGATGATAGCAATGGAATTGTTTTGGTGGCTTGCAAGGATGAGCACTCATGCATGCAGCTTGAGGATTGCATTACAAATGGCCCAAAGAAGGTAGTGTCAACTTTCATGTCCTTGTATATTCTAGGCTCTAGCTGTTTGTTATGTATTACAGAAGCATAGTTGTGTTGTCAAACAGATGTTTCTACTCATTTTCAGATTCTTGGAAAGATTGCTGTCTGAATGGCGCACTCTCAGTTTTTTGGTTTATGTTACTGATATCTGCTTACAAAAACTATGTTTTTGCTATCCTTTACTGAACAGGTCATGCGGGAAGAATGGGAGAAATACTTATTGAGCAAAGTAGATTTGAAAGGTTATCAAGGACGGCAAAAAGGTGCTAAGAAGAAAGCTAAAGAGCCTAAAGGTTTTGGAATACTTGATGGTGTTGTTTCAAGAATTGGTAAAGAAGATGGAGAACCTAGCAGCATAAACAAGCAGGAAAATGATGCGCTACTGGCTGCTGCATCAGCGATTAAAAATCTATCCAAGAAAGAAACAGCTGTTGAAGATACTTGCCAGCATGATGTTGGCAATGAGGTAAATGAGCCAGGAAGAAGAATAGGGAAAAGCAAGAAACCACTAGAAAAGCACATTAAGACTCGTAGCAAATCTAAAACAAGTGATACATCTCAAGTAGCTAGTCCTGTTAATGAAAGCGAAAGAACTGGTGATAATACAATTGCTGAAGATGGTCTTCATGAAGGTGAGCAAAGAACTCTACTTGCTGGAAACAGTGTCCTTAGGAGACATACTGAAGATATTGATGTTGATATCACTACAAGCCGGAGGCCACTACCCCCTGTACATTTTCATGCCCTAGAAAGCGATCAGCCTATACTTGACATTTTGAAGCCATCTATAATCATTGCTTACCATCCTGATATCACCTTTGTCCGGGAAGTGGAGGTCTACAATGCTGAGAACCCTTCCAAAAAGTTGAAAGTTTACTTTTTATTTTATGAAGATTCAACCGAGGTACAGAAATTTGAGGCAAGTATACGTCGTGAAAATGGGGCATTCGAGTCTTTGATTAGGCAAAAATCAATGATGATGATTCCAGTTAATTTGGTATGTTCCTTCTTTCTATTTTTTATATTTTTTTATAATTAAAAATCTTATTTTTATATCTATGTATTAGTGATAATAGCTGGGTTTTCTTCTCCCTTACTGCATTTATATTTTCAGCTTGTTTATCTGTAGCATGTATATCCTAGTAACAGACCTAGCTTGCCTCTTAATTTTATTTTCGACTAGTGGCTAGAAAGCTCATTGCTACTACTTTTGTTATAATATTTTATTTCTATTTAATTTGAGATTTGATTTGTATTAAGAAAATGATTTCAGTAGGTTTGCTGTTATGTTTATTCCGTAACTCTAATGTTTTCTGGTTTGCTGTTTGTCAGGATGACCATCTTCTGGGCGTAAATTTTCCCAGTGAGTCACAATCATCCGTGGCACTAAATTCAATAACCAGAAAAGCTGGTGGAAGAAAAGAAACTGATAAAGAAATGCAGGCATGAGATTCTATATAATATTTTTATATTGCATGCTAATTTAGCTTAATGCATATAAGCTGACCTTTTGAACTTATATTTTTTGTAAATATTAATTATTTTAGGTTATAGTGGACATGAGAGAGTTCATGAGCAGCCTTCCAAATGTCCTCCACCAGAAGGGTATGCGCATTATACCAGTGACCTTGGAAGTTGGTGATTACATCCTCTCCCCTTTGATATGTGTAGAAAGGAAGAGTATCCAGGATCTGTTCGGCAGTTTTACATCTGGACGGCTCTATCACCAAATTGAAATGATGGTGCGATATTATAGAATACCTGTTCTGTTGATTGAGTTTTCGCAAGACAAAAGCTTCTCTTTTCTGGTAAGCACCACTCTTACTACTAGATACATTAAATGTTTTACTAAACATTATACTTCGTACTTCTTTCCGTCAATCCATGGACCTTGGGTTTGGAATCATGGGAAATGGATTAATGTATTTTTGTACTATAATTTCATCAAGGAGAGTGAGCTCAGCACAATTATTTCACTTCCCAGATCCAAATCATTGGAGACATTAAAGTCTTAAGTCATTTTTTTAAACCCCAGGTCCAAATCATTAGACACTTATCAACTAATGTTCAGTCACTTCTAATTTTAACAAATTGATTATGTTGAATTCTCAGTCAGCAAGTGATATTGGGGATGATGTTACACCTAATAGTATAATCTCAAAGCTCACATTGCTAGCTATGCACTTTCCCCGCCTGCGCATTGTGTGGTCTCGCAGTTTGCATGCAACGGCTGAAATATTTGCCTCTCTTAAAGCAAATCAAGATGAACCTGATGAGGCCAAAGCAACAAGAGTTGGTGTGCCCTCAGAGGAAGGAATTGTGGAGAATGATGTGAGGTGAACTTTTTGTTCAATGTGCTATTTTTATCCTAATATAGCGGGGTTATTTTTTATTTTTATTTTTAAAAAATGCTACAACAAGCCTTTGTGATGTTCAGAAAAACATATTTATGCATCTCTATTACTTCATATTATTATTTTCAAACTAGAAGACCTGATGAAGTATAGTTTGGAATGTTAAGATAAATTGGTTGTTGCAGATAATTAATTAAGTATGGTGTCATAATGTAAATGATCAATCATTAGTATCTAATATCAAACAATGACAGCTAAAAGAAACTAATTGGTATACTTGCATTTTGTTCTCTTCATGGCAGAGCTGAAAACTATAACACATCTGCTGTGGAGTTCTTGAGACGTCTTCCTGGTGTCACCGATTCTAATTACAGGGCTTTAATGGATGGATGTAGTAGCTTAGCTGATCTGGCTCTTCTTCCAGTTGAGAAGCTGGCCGATCTGATGGGCGGGCAGAAAGCTGCTCGCACCCTCAGGGAATTTCTTGATGCCAAGTACCCAACTATGCTATGACATTGGATGCTTCTACCAGTGAGTCACTGGAAGATTGCATTGTTGAGCTTTGTATTGTACCAAGATCTGTCTGCTTGGATTGCAGAAGGTGGTTTCAGTTTCTTTACCATGGAAACCTAATAATTGTCTCATCCACAGAGAGTGTGAGACAACTGCCAGGAAAGCTGCCAAGAGAAAGAATTAAAGTTACGGAAGGCTTCACTCTGGAATCAGGAGATTTTAAATTACTGTACGAGTTTATTCCTGTTGAGGATGGAATTTTTTTCACTTCAGCCTGCATCCTGGACTCACAGATTCTGTTTTCGGATGAAGGTAAATCAGAACTGCTGCAATAGATGATCTTTTAAAGATGTTGCAGTGTTTATTACAAATTTATTTATTTTTCCAAAAAATTAGGAGAGATTGTTAGATTGGAATATTCATTCATCAAAAGGGTATTTACAAAATTCGGTTCAATTTGTACTGACAGTACTATCAAATCATCATTTGGTCCTAAAATATCATTCTGATGGTTTTGTGAAATCTTGTAATGGTACTAATAAGTGTTTCCGATTGAAGTTGAATTTGTTGTTTTATTACCACCCCACCTTAGAATTTTCAACCACCCTACATGTCCCTTATTTTTTATGGTGACTTATTCATTCCGTTATTAGTTAAAAGTTTAAAACACTATTTGGTAGAGGTTGATTGATTGACTGATTATGACTATATAAACTAGGGGTGTTAATAATACCCGACCCAGTTGACCCGACCTGCTGACCCGTTAACCCACAAAATACCCGATGGATACTTTTGAAAATTTTCCTATTTTAGCGGGTTGGGTATACAAAATTAGATTCACGGGTCGGGTAATGGGCTGCCCTCTGACTGTAATGGGTACCTGTTAAATACCCGCATTCCTTTTTTTCTCTTTTTTCCGGTTGGAATTCCTTTACTCCTTTAGGGTTACTAACACCTCACTCTTATATTATAAGCCATATACATCATATCTAAGCCGGTTACCATTGATTCGGTCTTGAAAAAGTGTTGGGTTTGTGCGGCCTAAAAAATTGATTCAGGCCAAAACTCATACCTAAACTAAAAAAAACCTGCTCCACACAATAACTCGTCCCATGATGATGACCCTTCATATGTGTAGTTTAAAGAAAATCGTGACAAACAAAAAGGAACAGAGGTAGTTTAACAATGAACTAGCAGTTGACGCCTGGCAGAGTAACTATACCAAACACCTAAGCAAGTTAACAGTACAGTAGTTAATATCGCCCTTGTGCGGGAATTGGCAATCAGGGCAATCACCCTTTTTAGTGTTGCGTATACCATTTGAAGACTACTCACTTTCAAACTTCAAAAACTCAGTCTGATACTGTCTTGCTTCACCTCTGCGACACTCCATGCTACATGATTAGGGGATTTTGCTCCCACCAATCGGAATGCGCCACGTGGGCCAATCAGGTCCTGCCAAGTGTTCCCCAGTTGGACCTCTCAGGGCTTGCCACGTGGCACACTCTTATTCGTCCTCCTTGGACCTATTATGTCATGACACGTGGCATACTCCATGCCTAATGGAGAAGTCGGCCACCCAGGCCCAACTTCCGAGGGAAGCCCAATCAGCCCAAGGTTAACCTAAACCTAGATTGGCACGTTTCCCGAGGTTATAAATACCTCCCTTAATCCTCATTAAGGGAGAGGACGCAGATTACACACATTAAACACTCTCACCTAGAGAGACTCAATCACTTTAATTTCCGCATTAATTACTCCTTAATCAAGTACTAACTTGACCGTCGGAGGCGGATCTCCAACCATCCGGAGCATCCGTTTGTTTTGCAGGTACAGGCGTCCGATTCCAGTCTCGGAATTGTAACTCTCCCGCAGGACATCAGAAAACCCCGAAACATTTTGGCGCCGTCTGTGGGGAGAGTACTTCTGAGATGGCATCCACGTTTGTACCGGCTCCTGAAGAGAGACGTCCCCTGGACGACCCTCTAGTTCAGTCGGACCACGATACTGAGAATGAATTTGAAGTTGAAGTTCACACAGCTTCAGACGGGACCCTAAGGGCCCGACGTACCCGTCATACCGAAAGGAGGGAACGGGAACATCTTCAAACTGGAAGCGAGCCAGCAGGCGCACCGCCTGTTCGGCAGCAGCCGACTGATGGGTCTGCTCCCATCACAAGAAACGAACTCATGACCTTCATGAGGGACTTCAAGGGAGAAATTCAAGAGTTGATCAACAAGAAGCCGCCTGCTCTGGACAAGGAGCAGTCGGCTAAGAAACCCTCCACTTCACGGAAGAGGAAGCCAGTTCAAGGGCGAGAGGCGACCCCTCATCCTAAATCTAGGAAGTGGGAGCCACCTGCCCTTGATTTCACAAAATACCGTTTTCCTACTCCAGGAAATAGGAAACCTGTTCGTCATATTCAAGCGGACGGGTCGAGGAAAACATACACAGACCCTCGGCTACTGCTAGAACAGAAGAAGAGTGACCGATTGTCAGAGTCGGCCTCTACTTCAAACTTCCAAGACAGTCTGCAAAATACCTCGATGAGACATACTCAGTCGTATCATGAGAGTCACTCAGGCGGCACCTCCCGTCAGTCCGGCTTTCATAGCGACCAGGCGGTACCAAACTTACCGTTTGTACCGCAACAACAGTATTTTTTACAGCCACCTCCGTTTGGTGGACATGCAGCAAAAAATGTCCAACCTATGGACTAGCAGCTACGGTTGCTTAGACTTGGTGAACAGCCGTCGGCCTTCTCCAAGGAAATTACTGAAGCCGCTTAGCCGGCCAAAGTGAAAAATGTATTAGTAGGCGCCTATGACGGCACTACTAACCCAGAAGACCATCTGATGGCATTCACCAACCTGATGTACCTTCAAGGGTTGGATGATCCCACTTGGTGCAAGTGTTTCCCAGCGACTCTCAAAGGAATCGCACAACAATGGTTCGGCAACCTGTCGACTGGTTGTGTAAATAACTTCAAGACGCTTGCTTATGTGGTGCTTGTTAAAAAGCCGAATGGCACCTGGCGAATGTGTGTAGACTACACAGACTTAAACAAGGTGTGCCCCAAAGACAGTTACCCTCTGCCTAAAATTGATAACCTGGTCGACTCAACAGCCGGCCATGCTTTGATGAGCTTTATGGACGCATACTCTGGTTTCCATCAAATTCCTTTATGGAAGAAAGATCAGGAGAAGACGGCCTTCGTCACTGATCAGGGGTTATACTGTTACACGGTCATGTCGTTTGGTCTTAAGAATGCCCCGACCACTTTCCAGCGAATGATAAACACTGTGTTCTTTGATCAGATTGGGAGAAATGTCGAGGCATATATTGATGATATGATTGTCAAGTCTAAACTTCAGAAAGATCATCTGTCGGACCTCCGAGAAACTTTCGCCACACTCAGGCGGCACCATGTCATGCTCAATCCCAAGAAATGTGTCTTTGGAGTTTGAGTCTGGAAAATTTCTCGGATTCCTTATCAATCAGAGAGGAATAGAGGCAAACCCTGAGAAGGTGCAGGCGGTCATCGACATGCAGTCGCCTCGTACCATCCGAGAGGTTCAGAAGTTAACAGGTTGTCTGGCGGCCTTGGGAAGATTTCTAAGCCGATCAGGCGACAAATGCCTATACTTTTTCCAGGCAATTAAGAAAAAGGCAAGGTTTGAATGGGGGCCCGGATGCTGAGGCGGCCTTCCAGAAATTGAAAGTTCACTTGCATTCCTTGTCGAGGCTGGTCAGCCCTTTGCCCAAGGAAGTACTCTACATGTACCTGGCCGTCTCTGATCATGCGTTAAGCGCTGTTCTCCTTGCTGAAAGAGACGGCTGTCAGCTCCCGGTCTACTTTGTCAGTCACGTACTGAAAAATGCCGAGTTGAGGTATCCCTTAGTGGAGAAATTTGGTCTTGCACTCTTCATGGCTGTTAAAAAATTGAAGCCCTACTTTTTGGCACATGCAGTCGTCGTGTATACAGACCAACCTATCAAGCGACCACTGACCATCATGGAGTCGTCAGGCCGAATGATCAAATGGGCCATAGAAATACAGAGCCTCGAAGTTACTTTCGAGCCTAGAAAAGCAGTGAAGGGACAAGTCTTTGCTGACTTTATTGTTGAGATGACTCGTCCTCCTGACTCTCAAGTTACAGACCAAGTCTGGAAGGTATATGTGGATGGAAGCTCTACTTCAAATGGTTGTGGAGCAGGCGTCATATGTTAGTCGCCAGAGGGCGACAGGTACGAGTATGCTCTACGCTTCAGTTTTCAGGCCTCAAACAATGAGGCAGAATATGAAGCTTTACTAGCCGGAATCCGCATGTGCAAGGCGGCAGGGGCAAGAAAAATAGACGCCTGTTCCGATTCACAATTGATAGTGAGTCAGTACAATGGCGAATACGAAGCAATCCATCTGGCCATGATCAAGTATTTACAAGCAGTCGGCTCCCTTGAGGATTTCCATCTGACCCAAGTGCCGAGATCAGAAAACAACCAGGCGGATGCACTTTCAAAATTAGCATCATCCGCCTCCTGTGATACTCCTCGAACTGTTTTTTGGGAAGTAATGGAGAGGAGAAGCATTGAGGAAGAACCTATTGGAATCTTAGACAGAAGCTCAACCTGGATGGATCCAATCAGGGCATATCTGACAAATGGTACCCTGCCGGATGATCATCAACAGGCGGCAGCACTGAAAAAACGAGCAACCAGTTTTGAAATAATAAAGGGAGAACTTCACAAAAGGGGGTACCTTCAACCCTTCTTAAAGTGTGTTACTCCAGAAAAGGGGCGAGAGATACTGGACGATCTTCACTCTGGTTACTGTGCTTCCCATGTAGGCGGTAGGACGCTTGCTCAACGGGCAAGGCGGCAGGGCTACTTTTGGCCTACTTTAGAAGCAGATGCGATGGAGATGGTGAAAAAATGTGACAAGTGCCAAAGGTTTGGCAAACTAATTCACCGTCCGGCTACTGACCTCACTACCATTCATAGCCCACTACCGTTTGCTAAGTGGGGCATGGATATTCTGGGTCCATATACGCCTGCTACAGGTGGAAGGAGGTACATACTTGTTGCCGTCGACTACTTCACTAAATGAGTAGAGGCGGAGGCTGTAAAGGGAATCAAGACGAAGGATGTAATTTCATTCATTTGGAAAAATGTCATCACTCGGTTCAGGGTTCCCATGTCTATGGTTTTTGATAATGGTGCCCAATTTGAGACGCCTGTTCTCAAAAGCTGGTTGGGTGACCAAGGCATTGCACACTACTTTGCATCTGTCGGCCGTCCACAAGCAAACGACCAGGTAGAAGCCTTTAATAAAATCATCTCAGACGGTCTCAAGAAAAAGATTGAACGATCAGGCGGCCTATGGGCGGATGAATTACCACATGTTCTCTGGCCATTAGGACGACTGAAAAAGGGGCGACTGGAGAAACTCCATTCCTCCTAACTTATGGTGCGGAAGCTGTTCTTCCAATAGAACACTACGAGCCGACTCTTCGAGTAATGCTATATGACGAAGAGGTAAACTGGGAAGCCATGCGCCTAGCATTAGACTCACTTCCTGAAAGGAGGGGCAATGCTGTCTTGCGCCATGAAATTTACCGCCTGAGAATGACTAGATCATACAACAAAAAAGTACACAGGCGTCCACTCAAAGTGGGGGACTTTGTACTTAGAAAAATGGAAGCAGTTGGAAGGGCTAATGAGTCTGGCAAACTAACTCCCAACTGGGAAGGACCCTACCGAATCTGTGAAGAGGTCAGGGACGGTACCTACCGTCTGGAAACACCAGACGGCCAACCGTTGCCTCGAACTTGGAATGCAGATAATCTTAAGAAATATTTCTTCTGAATGATATAAATAGTCAAGGGCTACTTGATAAAAGTTTGCATACTTAATATTCAATTTTGTACTAAGAGGGGCACGCCTACTAACAAACAGTCGGCTACTCTCCATACTCAGTTTTCATTTTTACTTAAGAGGGGCATGCCTACTGACAAACAGTCGGCTACTCTCCATGTTTAATTTTTATTCTTACTTAAGAGGGGCAGGCCACCTATACATTTACAGTTGCCTACTCTCCATTGAGTATTTCACTTTATCATCAGAGGGGCATGCCGTCTGTACCTTTACAGTCGGCTACTCTCCATTGAGTATTTTACTCTATCTTCAGAGGGGCATGCCGCCTGTACCTTTACAGCCGGCTACTCTCCATTTAATATTTTACTCTCACCATAGGGGCATACCGTCTGGATATATAGTCGGCTACTCTCCATAGAAGAGGGCCGACTGGTTCCAAAGCACACAGCCACCCCCCTTATACTTAGCTAAAAATGATCAGGGTCTGGCCGACCCTGTGCCTAAACAGGCGGCTACCCTCCTCTTACTTAGCACCTACGTTCACCAAGAACTAACCAAGGCCACAAGCCGAATGATCAGTCCAGGCGCCAAGCCAACTGATCCAATCTTTAAACTAATACGACCTGTCCCAACATCATAGCAGGCGTCCGGCGGCATCCCTCCGGATGAAATTCGTCGCAGAGAGCAGCTCCCTTTTGGGTGGAACATTGCTCTATAAACTAATTACACGGCACCTATACGACTGTCCCCAAGGGCAACCACGTAGCCGTTTTTGAGACAAGGATAAATCTATCACTAACCAAACCAGTGGTAGCAGTTGACATCTGAGTCAGATGACCGCCTGTATTACTTGGGATAAATGCAGGGGGTACCTCTTGAGTTAATAGCCAACAAACATTGGCGAATCAAAAGGTTCAACCGGCCTCCGCCGCCTGGTACCTTTACTACTCAAGCAGGAGTGACGGCGACTGAGTAACACCAAAGTTAACTCATAGTCACACTCTCAAACTTAGTATGGAGCCTAAAAGGTATGAGTCGTCCGCCTGTTTTTAGCAAACAGGGGCTCTCAACCACTATTCCTGCTAGGTTAACAACCTATGAGTTAAAAGCCAACAAACATTGGCGAATAAAGGGGAACAACCGGTACCACCGCTTGATACCTCTACTACTCAGTTACTTGGCGACTAGGTAACAATCATGTTTACTTGGTCACTCCTTAAAAAATTTAGTATGAAACTAAAAAGGTGTTCATACAGCACCTGTTCACACTAGATTAAATATGGCGGGAAACAGTCGGCCTAGACGGCCAAAAGTCTCTAGCCTAAAAGCATGACAAGTAGGACACAACTTTCCTACTTGGTTAATTTTACAAATGACATGACCGCCTGCCTAAAGGGGATCCAGTCTTTAAAATGGTTCGAATACCGATTGGATAAATGGCCGACTGATCGTCTAGCCTGGAAACAGACAACCAGTCGTCCAGGGGCATAGGCGACGTGACTAACTATCCGTACCTGTCTGCAACTATCGGCCATGTAAAACAGTCGGTATAGTGTACAATTAGATATCAGAATATTCAATACTTAAACAAATTTGAAGCAAAATAAAAATATTCATTAAAAAGAAGCCGGTCATTAAAGACCGGCAAAATATTCAGAGCCCCGGCCCCCTGGCCGGGTAAATACAAACAAACGGCACGCAGGCCGTGGAAAGAAGACATAAAGCTTAAGAAGGGGGCAGATCTTCAATATTAGCAGCTGCCGCCTGGTCAGCACTCTTCTTGCTGGACTCGGCTTCAGCTGCATCCTTCTTTGATGCATTACCCCCAAGCGGCACAAGCGCCACTACCGGCTGCTCCTCCTCCTCCAACGCCTCTTCCTCAGCAGCCGCCAGGATCTCTTGATTATATCTATCAGAACACTGGCGGTAAGTTTTTTCCCATGAGGCAAAGTCGGCATTGGGGAAGAGGCGGCCCCAAGTCATGCGCTGGATTTGAGCAGAGTCTTCCATTATCTCCCGGACCAGCTCTTTCTTTTCTTGCTCGGCCTTTTCCGAGAGCTCCTGAGTAAGACTCTTCTCCTGGGTCACCAGGCGTTCCTTTACGCTCGCCAAGGATTTCTCCAAGGTTTCGTATGAGGACATCTTTTGGCGAAGAGGTCTCAGCTCGGCCTTGAGGTTGTTGATGGTCGCCTCCAGCTCGCTATTCCTCTTCTGGGCCGCCTCTAACTGAGCCCGGATAGCGGCGGTAGCCTGCGCCTGATAATAAAGAATATCAATGGTCAGAACTTCATTTTGGGCAATTTGAAACATTGCCTTATCACAGTCAGAGGCGGCCATAGCTTTTGCAGCCTTTACCTCTTTGTTCTTCCGGTCAAGCGGCTTGCGAAGGCCGTTCACTCGGAGCGGGGCCTAAGTAAAAAGGGGAACAGGCGTCAGTTTCCAAACAAAAAAAGAAAACAGGCGTCCTGGAATTCAAATACTCAAAAATATGCTAAGTATACCTCAGCAAGGACCCCTGCAATCCCGTCTAGGTCAAGGGTGCCGACACCCTTGACCGCCTCCCTTTCAGCTGGAGGAACGGCCTTGATCATAGACTTGGCCACCTCGACTAAGTCAGGCTCCTGAGGGCCGGCTGCATCAAGCATAAACAAACGGATTAGACCTAGTAAAGAAGGGAGCAAGTCTAAAATTTACAAGGATAATTTCACACTTCTAGGTGGCCCAACTGGAGTTTTAGAAGAAGTGGCCGGCTGTTTCTCAGCCGCCGCATGTTTCCTGGCAGAACCAGGAGAGCTCGCAACAGTCGTCCTCCGGGCCTTGGGGATAACTCCGTTTAATGATATGAATGGTGAAATTTTACGAGAGGAACTATAATTGGAGAGTAGATATCTCATTATAATCTGAAGCTGGTTTATAGAGTCAAAACTCAAAATGTATGTTAAATGTCTCAAGCATCACCTGTTTAGTGATTTTTTGAAGTTGGCAACTTATTTTTGCATGTGTTTAAGCTTTGCAATTATGTTACTGTCCTGTCTGAGTCGTTATCAGTTGTTAATTTCTCTATCTAATAGTAAAAAGTTTGTACATTACTGGAGTTTCTTGTGCACATACATACATATGCAGATTATAATCGTTTATTGATTTATTAATTAACCCTCATAACTATTGAACCAATCTGATCCCAGGTAGAGAGAGAAGAATAGGGAGAAATTTTCTGTGATGGCATCTACTCCATTGGATATATTAGACAATGATATACTCCCACGACTGCCTGCAAAATCTCTTGTGCGCTTCAAGTGTGTATCCAAAAAATGGTTAGCCTTGATTTCTAGCCATGAATTCATACTCCGTCATCTTGACTATGCTCTCTCCTCCAACTCAAACCAACTCCTCATCCTCACTGGTAATGATGGTTGCCTCTACTCATTCAACTTGGATTTGCCGAAAACTCCTGCTGTCAAGCTGCCGAGCTTTGGGGTAGAGCCCTTTGTTGTTGGATCTTGTAATGGATTGGTTTGCATCCAAAGTTATAGGCCTTGTTGTCTTGTCCTGCTTAATCCTTCGACTGGCAGCTACCGGGAAATCCCCTCTTTGCTTCCACCTAGAAGATGTTCTGCTTTGAATTTTGGGTTTGGCTATGATTGTAATAATGATGATTACAAAGTTGTTAGAATCGTTGACCGCTATCCTTCTATGGGATTCCTCGGTCATCAAATGGATAGGATAGTTCATGTTTATAGCTCGAGGGCAAATTCCTGGGAAGTGATTGAGCGGACTTCCCCTCAGGATTCTATGGGAAATCGTGAAAATGGTGTCCTTATAAACAACAATCTGCTTCATTGGAAGTTTTGGAGTTTACAGGAAGGTAAATATCAGATCCGTTGTTTCAATCTTTGTGAAAAACAATGGACTCATGATGTCCCATTGCCAGACTATATGGGTTCAATCATGCATTCTGCTAATGATATACGAGATGGACTGCTGGATTTTGGGGTTTTGGAGGGTTGTTTATACTTATCAACTAAGAATCCACAACAACCTGTTATTGATATATGGGTTATGCATGAGTATGGTGTGAAAAAATCTTGGGTTAAGGTGTTCCAGATTTCAGACTCATGTGTCTTTGGATCATTGCAAGTTTCACCTATTGCTTATGACAGTCTCAACCATCAGATTTTGCTTAGAACAGCGAATAAAACTGAGCATAAGGTCTTGTGGTACGATATTAAGGGTGAAACAACAAAAAGTGCTGAAATCAATGGGGTTGCAGATTGTATTTGGATCGATGTATGTAAAGGCAGCCTTGTTAATGTTCCTGGTGGTTCCCAAATCAGAAAATCAGCACAGAAGGATGGGAAAGAAGGTAAGCAGATTTTATTCAACATTCTTGGATTTTCGATTTTACATGTTAGATCTGATTTGTTAGCTTGATCTATTGTTCAACTTGGATGATATAACTTCCTGTCTCTGCTTTGATATGACATTGTTGATTGAATCTAACACGATTAAGCTTAAGCTTTAGTGGCCTTTTAAGAATATTGGAATCTAGATGGGTCATTGCCGGATGATTTTGTCATTGTTAGAAGTAACAAATATACTGGCTGGTTTAAAGTTTTAATGTATGTTAGTTTTTCTGTTGATTTTTGATGATTCTTTTCCTTGTTTGCTTAATTTTTGTCTTATTAATGTGTGTTTTACTAAGAAAATTTGTCTTATATTGTGTTTTAGGTATGAGTTTTTGAGAATGGACTAGTTTGGACTGCTAGGGCTAGTGGATAACAAAAACCAGGTATGATTCTTCTTTTATAGAAGTTTTGCAAGTGGTGTTACGACCCGATTTTGTTGGCTCAATTTACGTTCCATATCATTTTGAAATATTGCTTATATGTGATCGTTTGTCTTCTATCTGATTTCCTTGTCCAGGACTTCTCTCATTTTATTGCACTTCTGTATTTTCTTGGTTGTCAATTGTCACTAGTGCAGCCTATATGAATAAATGGCTCAGTAATTGTTAGTGTGCACAATTCCAATATGAAGTTATCTAATACGAAGTAATTATACTGACAGTTTTTCTTCTAGCAATTCTTGGCCTATTGAGATCAAATCTCCTTATAAGGTTGCAGAACAAGTGACGACAGTACATTATTGTGACTTGTTTGGAATTCTATTGTACTAGATATATTCCATATTTTGTGCTCTTGAATGCTTGATTAAGAATATTTAAGATGATTCAAATGACTCTTCAGGAAAGGCTAACAACGTAACAAGTGTGAAAGCGTAGACTCTACTCAGGGTGAGAAAAGAGATAGTGTACATGAACTTTGGGAGTAAAACAGAGAAAGGATTAAGCTAAGTGATCGTAGCAGTAACAATAGAGAAACCCGGAGAAGTTAAGATAGTGTACAACGTAACGAGTAGTGGCTAACAACAATGATTTTTTTTTAAGTTGGCAACTTTCTTTTTTAGTGTTCGGTATAATTAGTGAGGAGTGTACCCATTAATTATTTACAATCTAAGTGGAAACCTGCTGTTTTAACTCTTTAAATATAGTGTAGAGCATTAACAAACTTCTTTTTCCATTGTTTAAGCTTTTACATATATGTTACTTTACTATCTGAGTTGGTATCAGCTGTTAATTCTATCTGATAGTAAAGTTTGTATATTACTGGCATTTCTTGTGCACATACATACATATGCAGATTATAATTGTTTATTGGTTTTTTAATTCATTGTAATAGACTAACCTTAGGAGGGGCGATTTGGAAAGTCTAATATTTCTAGGTTAGGAGCCTTTAGCTCGCTTTAGTATATAAATAGGGGATAGGGTAACCTCAAGGTACTAGGATAGTGATAATTTAAAGTTTTTAAGGAGAGAGTATAAGCTATTAACCTATCACTTTTGTATCAATTCTGCCATTATCAATCAAAATTCCGAGCTTTCATCTTTATTCATTGTTGTTTTAAATCAGAAATACTAAGCTAGAAAATCAGCCTATTACATTAAATCTCGTAACTCGTAGCTATTGTACCAATCTGATTCCAGGTAAAGAGAGAATAATAGGTAGAAATTTTATGTGATGGTATCTACTCCATTGGATATAATACACAACGGTATACTCCCACGACTGCCTGCAAAATCTCTTGCGCGTTTCAAGTGTGTATTCAAAAAATGGTTAGCCTTGATCTCTAGCCATGAATTCATTCTCTGTCATCTTGACTATGCTATCTCCTCCAACTCAAACCAACTCCTCATCCTCACTGGTAATGATTGTTGCCTCTACTCGTTCAACTTGGAATTGCCGAAAATCCCTGCTATCAAGCTGCCGAGCTTTGGGGTAGAGCCCTTTGTTGTTGGATCTTGTAATGGATTGCTTTGCATCCAAAGTAGTAGTCCTTACCGTCTTGTCTTGCTTAATCCTTCGACTGGCAGCTACCGACAAACCCCCTCTTTGATTCCACCTAGAAGATGGTCTGCTTTGAATTTTGGGTTTGGGTATGATTGTAAAAATACAAAGGATAGTTCAGGTTTATAGCTTGAAGGCAAATTCATGGGAAGTGATCGAGTGGACTCCTCCTCAGGATTCTATGGGAATCCGTGAAAATGGTGTCCTTTATAAACAAAAATCTGCTTCATTGGAAGTTTTGGAGTTTAGAAGAAGGTAAATATCGAAGCTGTTGTTTCAATCTTTGTGAAAATAAATGGACTCGTGATGTTCCATTGCCGGACTATATGGGTAATGATATACGAGATGTATTGCTGGATTTTGGGGTTTTAGATGGATGTTTATACTTATCAACTAAGAATCCGCAACAATCTGTTGTAGATATATGGGTCATGAATAAGTATGGTGTGAAAGAATCTTGGGTTAAGCGGTTCCAAATTCCGGATTCATATGTCTTTGGATCATTGCAAGTTTCACCTATTGCTTACGAGACCATCAGATTTTTCTTAGAACAGCAAACGAAACTGAGCATAAGATCTTTTTGGTATGATATCAAGGGTGAAACAACAAAAAGTGCTGAAATCAATGGGGTTGCAGATTGTCTTTGGATTGATGTATGTAAAGGCAGCCTTGTTAATGTTCCTGGTGGTTCCCAAATCGGAAAATCAGTACCGAAGGATGGGCAAGAAGGTACACAGATTTGATGCAACATTCTTGGATTTTCAATTTTACATGTTAGATCTGATTTGTTTGCTTGATTTGTTGATAAACTTGGATGATATAACTTCCGGTCTCTGTTTTTAGACTTGAACCTAAAATGGTTAAGCTCACGCAGCCTTATTTATGACTTAATATATGTAATTTGAGCAAGTTCTGAATCATTTTTTAAAGGATTTTTTTTTTAAATAACACCATAAATTTTACAAAAAATAGATTATAACACCACAACTTTTCAAATTTTGAATATAACACCACAAAAAATCAAAAAAAATTATTTCACCACGATTTTTGGATGTAATCCGTTAAAAGCACCCACGATGAACACGTGTCGATAAGCTCTTTGTTAAAAAAAAAAAAGAAAAATATAAAAAAAACCCTAACCTAAACCCAACCAACCCCACCACCAGCACCACCTTCTCCAGCCGCGCCAACGCCTAACCCAAGCCGACGGTGTCACTTGCCCCCCCCCCGAAACCCGGCAAAATTCTTCCTTCCCTTCTTCCCCCTCCCCGAAAACCACCCCAACCCTCCTTAACCACCACAAATCACCGCATACCCACCGCAATTAACCACCTACCACAGCAAACACCAACCCCGAAAACCACCCTCCCTTACCTTTCACCCTCAAAACGACCAAAAATCGGCCACGAAAGCCCTCGATTAGTCGATTTTGACCGCCGATTTCGCAAAATTGGGGGAAATGGGAGTGGATTTCGCGGTAGATCGAGAATGGGGGTGGATTTTGCGGCGATTAGGGATGGTTTTTGTGGTGGTTTGGAGGGCTTAAGGTGGTTTTCGGGGAGGGAGAGGGGGTAAAGTGGTGGATCGGCGATCGAAGGCGTTGGTTTCGTCGGATTTTGTTGAGGCAATGGATGCCGGCGGCAATTGGCGGTTGAGGTCGTTGGTGCAGAGGTGGTGGGAGGGCTAGGTTAGGTTTTTTTTTAATATTTATTTAAACCACTAGACACTTGACACGTGTCTTGTACGGACCCCACTAGCGGATTTCATCCAAGAATCCGTTACATGGTGGTGAAATAATTAAAGTTTGAGAATTTGTGGTGTTATAATTCATTTTTTGTAAAATTTGTGGTGTTATTTTAAAAAAAAATCATCTTTTAAAATGCTTTCAGTGTTTATTTCAACTTAGTTTTTGTTACAATGCAATACTTGACCCGCTATTCTTTTCTTCTCAACAGCCATCTAGTACCATCAGCGACGATGATGCATATTTTGTGGGTTATATGCGAGTCAGTCTTAAGATCCAGAAAATCCAACACTGTCAACCTCCTTACATACGCTCAAGACTTAACAAGGCAGTCTCGAGCAACAGCCATCACCTCAGTGTTTTGCTAGTGTTAGCTACAATCTTATTTTAAAAGACCACGGTCGTTCTTGTTGCTGTTGTCATTGTTGTATTGTCTTCATTGTTGGTTCTACAGACTACAGAGGTTCGCCTTCTTCTACTGGGTATGTTTTTTGATAGAACACTAAATAATAAACTTGTTATTTAGTGTAATGCTGGTGTATGTTGTATATGTAGTATATATTGGTGACAAAATATTACTCAATGGAAAATTGCTGTTCAACAAAATGCATATTATCTCTATGTTCATGTTGTTGTACTAAAAGAATATTGTTATTCAGGGCTGTCTATGTCAACTGGCCGGCAATCAAACAAAAAATAATTTTGAACTTTTAACCAATTAAAAAAATAAAGTATTGCACAGGTTATAGAATTATGGGTTACAAACTTACAATTATTGAAATCCCCCTAAATAAAAACTTATTTAAATGAAAAAGAGAGGAAGAAAAAGAGGGAGAAGCAGCCCCAATACAAACCAATGAGGTAACGCAAATATGCAATGCCTACTGGTAAACTAGAATGTAAAAGTTTTGTAAGTTAATTGGCTCAAGCACACACAAACACACATAAGCATCGGATGAGCTGGAGGGAGTACAAGCACCAGAGCTGCACTGTTCTGGAGGTCCATCACCGGCACATACATCGCCCGACTATATACAATCATAGTCATCTTTTGGCATCATGATCAGTTGCCGGAGTAAGTCTAGGCTTTCTTCTTCATAGATTGAATTAACCTCCTTTTCAACTCACTTCGCTTCCACCATTGCTTTTGTTTTAGCTAGCAACAAGTCTTCTTTTGTTATCTTTATAATGCCTCTTAGTTGTAGCTTCGCATTTACGGCCTAGCATCGCTTTTTTAGTGATTTTTTGAATGTGTCAACTTTCTTTTTTAATAGGTGTTCTGTATAATTAGTGAGGAGCATGTATTATGCTTACATCCTGCCATATCTGCGATATTATATTCTTCTCTTCATACTTACATAGGAAGTGGTTGTTATTGAGATGAATTTATTAAATGCAGTACCATGCTCTCTATACACATGCTTAGGATAATAAATTATGCACAATCTAAGTAGAAAGTCTGGAAACCTGCTGTTTTAACTATTTTTAATGTAGTCTTCATTGACTTCATATATGTTACTGTCATATCTGAGTTGGTACCAGCTGGTGATTTCTCTATCTTATACCAAAACGTTTGTACAATACTATGGTTTCTTGTGCACATACACACACAGATTATAATCATTTATCGGTTCATTAATCAATCCTCGTAACTGTTGAACCAATCCGATTTCTGGTAGAGGGAGAACAATAGGGAGAACTTATTTCTGATGGCATCTACTCCAGTGGATATAATAGACAACGGTATACTCCCACGCCTGCCTGCAAAATCTCTTGTGCGCTTTAAGTGTGTATCCAAAAAATGGTTAGCCTTGATTTCTAGCGATGAATTCATACTCCGTCATCTTGACTATGTTCTCTATTCCAACTCAAACCAACTCCTCATCCTCACTGGTAATGATGGTTTCCTCTACTCATTCAACTTGGATTTGCCGAAATCTCCTGCTGTCAAGCTGCCGAGCTTTGGGGAACAGCCCTTTGTTGTTGGATCTTGTAATGGATTGCTTTGCATCCAAAGTATTAGGCCTTACTGTCTTTTCTTGCTTAATCCTACGACTGGCAGCTACCGGCAAATCCCTACTTATTATCCACCAAGAAGATACACTGCTTTGAATTTTGGGTTTGGGTATGATTCTAATAATGATGATTATAAAGTTGTTAGAATTGTTGACCAACATCCTCGTGTCATGGGGTTCTTCTTTCCTGAAACGGAAAGGATAGTTCGTGTTTATAGCTCGAGGGCAAATTCATGGGAAGAGATGAAGTTGACTCCTCCTCAGGATTCTATGGGAGACCGCAAAAATGGTGTCCTTGTAAACAACAATCTGCTTCATTGGAAGTTTTGGAGTTTAGAGGAAGGTAAGTATCGGATCTGTTGTTTCAATCTTTGTGAAAATAAATGGACTCATGATGTCCCATTGCCGGACTATATGGGTAATGATATACGAGATGGTTTGCTGGATTTTGGGGTTTTTGATGGATGTTTATACTTATCAACAAAGAATCTGCAACAATCTGTTGTTGATATATGGGTGATGAATGATTATGGTGTGAAAGAATCTTGGGTTAAGCTGGTCCAAATTTCAGATTCACATGTCTTTGGATCATTGCGAGTATCACCTATTGCTTACGACAGGCTTAACCATCAGATTTTGCTTAGAACAGCAAACAAAACTGAGCATAAGATCTTGTGGTATGATATTAAAGGTGAAACAACAAAAAGTGCTGAATTCAATGGGGTTTCATACTGTCTTGGGATCGATGTATGTAAAAGCAGCCTTGTTAATGTTCCTGGTGCCCAAATTGGAACATCAGAACAGAAGGATGAGAATGAAGGTATGCAGATTTGATTCAACATTACATGTTAGATCTGATTTGTTAGCTTGATCTTTTACTAGGATTATATAACTTCCTGTCTCCGCTTTGATATGAGATTGTTGACTTGAATCTTACGCGATTAAGCTCACGCAGCCTTATTTGTGTTTGATTATGTAGTATGAGCAAGTTCTGAATCATTTTACTCAGTGTTTTTAGTGTTTATTTCAACTTAGTTTTTGTTTGGGTCCAATTTAGTCAAAATTGGGCCTGAGCACTAAATGATCCAATTAAAAGCCCAAGGTCAAGGTTCAACTCTCCAATTGCTCAAAAGTCAAAAGTCAGCCCACAAAGTAAGCCAATTGGGCTAAAGCCCAACCTCTCCAAGTATGATGAGGTATAAAAGCCCTCATATTAACACATTCAGGAGGACATCACATACATTATCTCATACACTGATTATTCCAATTCATATGCTCATTCTTGCATTGAGAAATACTCCACAAAAGCCTCAAGCTACAAACTCTCTTGCATAGTGTCTTCCTTTTTACACATTGTACTGACTTTAGCATCGGAGGGGCCTTCCTCGGAAACACCCCCGAGGCTAGTTTACGTGTGTTCACTGTGCAGGAAACCTTCGGCCCAACACAGCTTGGATCGAATCCAGTCTTCTCCATTTCAGTGGACCTTCGGCAAGGTCCCATTGTTTTCAACCGAAACAATTTGGCGCCGTCTGTGGGGAAGACTTTCAAAAATCTTTAAGCCAAATTCCTAACCAAGATCATCTTGCAATTATCTTAGCAGCCATGGCTAAGAACCGCAAGAGCAAAAGCCTCCGTCAAGGAGCGGGCGAAAAGCCTAAAACCCCTACACCATCGCCCACGCCGGACCGGAACTCTCCCAAGGGTGCCGGCTCGGGGGGAGGATCACACAAGGAGGATTCCCTATCTCCTGTAATGCATGACTCTCAATATAGGCCGGACCACTCTCGGTCTAGCAGGGGTCAGTCTGATCATAGGACATATTCAGTGTCCCAAAGCCAACCATCGGCTGCGCGGCCTCATTACCACACTCGGCCGGGGACCCCTTTGACGGGGCCCAGTTCGGAAGAGGTGGCAAGAGCGCTGGCAGTACTCATGGAGGCAATGAGGGCACAGAATATGCCACCGCCTCGTGATCGAACTCCTCCGCATACCCGGCATCAGCGGAGGAAGTTAGACCATGACGGTGGGAAGCTTCCTTCCTTCCGGGAACTGGAAGAGTGGGAGGAGGATTCTTGGAAAAATGAAAAACAGAGGAAGAAGAACTCTCAATTATTTAAAGGATCCTCATCCTCAAGACCAGCAGCGCATAAGAGCGGCAGCTCAGCTTCTCGGCCAGAATCTACTCGCCGGGAACCCGAGACTGCTCGCAGAAGCGTCCTTGACCGACTCGGCGGCCAGGAACCGAGCGTGCGTAGTCGCCTCTCGTTCCCTGCAGCCGAGGCCCAGACTTCCCAGCCAGGGACGAAAACCACTCCTACCTCTCTAAGAGGGCGGAGCGCGGTCCCTTCGGCCAGGAACAAGGGCAAGGCCATTATGCTTCCCGCTAGTTCACCATTCGAGCAATGGATACTAGAAGAGCGCGTACCCACGGTTAAAATACCGTCGCATATCACATATGACGGGACCACGGATCCGAAGGACCACGTGGCCTCGTATGAGACTCATATGCATCTTTGCCCCAGATCCGAGGCGACTTGGTGCAAATATTTCCCAACCACTCTCAAGGGGGTCGCGCAAGCGTGGATCTCCAAGGGAGTAAGGCAAGGCTCCATAACAGGTTGGGATGATCTGTCCTCCAAGTTCAGGAGCAAGTTTTCCACGGCAAACCGCCGAGAAAAGACTACCGCAGAGCTCATGGGTCTGCAACAGGGGGAAACCGAAAGCCTCCGAGACTACCTGACCCGTTTCAGTAACGAGTCATCAAGCGTCTCTCAGCTGGACCAGGGGCTAGCTGTTTTTGCAATGCAGAATGGCCTTCAGCCAGGAAAATTCCTAGACTTCATGGTCATGCATACCCCGCAGACCTTGGAGGAAGCTCTTAGTGCTTCGGATAAGTTCATCCGAGCCGAAGAATGGAATAAAGCAAAAACCCAACCTCAATCCGGGGGAGGGAAACAGAGGCAAATACCCTTGTCTGAAGGCCAAGGCCATAAGGCAAAGGGAAAATCAAAGGCCTCGGAGCCATCTTCGGCCAGCGACCTAAAGAAGGACAGGTTTGCCTCATACACAGGCAGATACGAGTCCTACACTCCGCTCTCTCTTCCACGCGCCAAAATTTACAGTGTGACGAAGGAGGAGCAGAGTTACCGAAAGCCGAGACCACTCCCAGAGTGGTATCAGCGAAAAAATAAAAATCAGTGGTGTGAGTTCCACGATTCTTCGGGCCACAACACTGAGGAGTGTATCCAGCTGAAGGACCAGATAGAAGACATGGTCCGGAAGGGATACTTGAAAAAATACATCGCGGATCACCGCGAGAAAAAAGAATCCGAAAGGTTAGCAAAGGACCCTCGGCAGGACCTTGATTTCCCCCGGAAAAACAGTAAAAAACCGGAGGGGAAATTCCCTCCGATCAATGTTATCTCGGGAGGAATATACTCTCGGAGGGAGCACAAGCGTCACCTTAGAGCTTTGACTCACCAGGTGAACAACGCTGACATTCAATCTCCCCAGTCGCCGGTGCCGAACATGACGTTCACAGCCGCCGACTGCCGGGGGATTACGTTCCCTCACGAGGATCCGTTGGTGATCATCGCCACGGTGGCCAACCACGACGTCAGTAAGGTCCTTGTTGACGGTGGCAGCGGAGCAAACATTCTGTTCCGAAAGGCCTACAACCAAATTAAGCTGAAGCCCAAGCACCTTACGCCGGTACCCTATCCGGTATCCGGGTTCAATGGGGCTTCAACTTATCCAGATGGGAAGGTGACACTTCCTGTCACCATCGGTTGCGATGAGGCAGCCCGGAACGTCATGATTGAGTTTTTGGTCATCGACGCTCCTTCAGTGTACAACGTGATTTTGGGGAGACCCATAATTCACGAGATCCAAGGGGTCGTCTCAACTTATCATCAGCTGATGATTTATGTCTCAGACGCCGGCTTCCCCGAAAGGATACAGGGCAACCAGAAGGACGCCCGAAGGTGCAATTACCTCAAGCCATCCAGTAGTCGCCCAAATGACGACAATGATGAGAAAGAAAAAGAAAGAGAGCCAAGCACAAAAAAGCCGAAAGGCCTAAGTGCTTCGGCCCAAGGATCCGTGCCCAGAGAAAAAGGTCCCGAAAGGGAAAAGGTTGACTCTTCATCTGAGCCGAAAGACTCAGAGAGCCAGCCGAAGAACACAAAGACTGGGACACCTGCTGACATTGGCAGCAGACCAGATTCTGAGGAGTCCAGTCCATCGGCAATGGACATGGACCAACAGACTGAAACAGCAGAGTTGGCCGAAGGAGATGCTGAGAAATGTGTAACAATCGGGATGGACCTTGATCCTAACACCCGTTGTGAACTTATTCAGCTCCTGCGGGATAACAGAGATGTGTTTGCTTTCTCGGCAGCTGATATGCCCGGGATAAGTTCAGACCTCATCTCCCATAACCGAAGGGTCCATGCAAGGCCTCTCAAAATTGGGGATCTTGTCCTTCGGAATGCTGCCGCAGTTCAGAAAGGCCGAATCCATGGGAAGCTCTCAGCTACATGGGAGGGACCTTATGAAATTTATGATGAGCTTCAGCCAGGGACATACCGACTTCGGCAGTTGGATGGAACTGAGTTGAAGAATCACTGGAATGCTGATGTACTGAAAAAATACCATGTGTAAACCCTTCGGGGCAGAACAATCTTTGTAAGTACATTTTGAACTAATGACAGGCCTTGGAGCCGCCATTTATATAAAATTTACAACTTTTTATCCTTTCAAAATTTTCTTTGTTCTATCTACTCTTTGAGGGTTTTTTATTCAGCCTCGTCTGAAGCCTTCGCCTTCGGGTAACTGGGTTTCAGATTGCTGACAAAACCTGTCTTTTTAAAGAACACCGGTCTTTCAGCTGAAGTCAAACTTCAGTAAGACTTGTTCTCCAAAGACATGAGTCCATGGACAATTCTGGGATATTGCCTTAACTGAGCCTTGTATCCCAGAGAGCCATTATCCGAAACATTGCCTTAAGTTGGCCCTGTGTTTCGGGTATCCATTTTTCAAAGATAGACAGAAAATCAAGGATAACAGCAACAGTTGAAAATTTTTAAATCAGCCTCGTCTGAAACCTTCGCCTTCGGGTAACTGGGTTTCAGATGGCTTACAAAACTCAGTCTTTTTAAAGAACACTGGTCTTTCAGCTGAAGTCAAACTTCAGTAAGACTTGTTCTCCAAAGACATGAGTCCATGGACAATTCTGGGATATTGCCTTAACTGAGCCTTGTATCCCAGAGAGCCATTATCCGAAACATTGCCTTAAGTTGGCCCTGTGTTTCGGGTATCCATTTTTCAAAGATAGACAGAAAATCAAGGATAACAGCCTTTTTAAATCAGCCTCGTCTGAAACCTTCGCCTTCGGGTAACTGGGTTTCAGATGGCTTACAAAACTCAGTCTTTTTAAAGAACACTGGTCTTTCAGCTGAAATCAAACATCAGTAAGACCTGTTCTCCAAAGACATGAGTCCATGGACAATTCTGGGATATTGCCTTAACTGAGCCTTGTATCCCAGAGAGCCATTATCCGAAACATTGCCTTAAGTTGGCCCTGTGTTTCAGATATGCGTCTTCTTTAAGAACGCTGGTCTTTCAGCTGAAGTCAAATTTCAGTAAGACTTGTTCTAAAGAGGTTAGTCCCAGAAAGCTAATATCCCAAGCATTGCCTTCAGTTGGCCCTGTGTTTCGGATATCCAACTTTCAGACAGTCAATCTTCAGTAAGACTTGTATCCCAGAAGCATTGCCTTCAGTTGGCCCTGTGTTTCGGATATCCATTTTGAAGAAGTTCAGAAATTGCTTATTCAACTAAAGTCATACTTCAATTTCTGTGGGGGCAAGAAGCACGCAGTGCAGCTATGTTCGGCAGAGTTGAAGAAAAGAAACAGTAAAGCATTCAAAAATAAAGCAACTGAAGAAAAAAAAAAATTGAGCTACAAGTTCAATAATTCAGTATCGGCAGCCGCCCACAAGCGGAAAATAACAGCTGCCGAAATACGTACATAAGCAAAAAAATAAAACTGCTGTACGACAAGGCAAGCTGAAGCAAAAAACAAGGCAAAAAAACTCAGAAAGCGGCAAGTCTAAAGTTAAGCACATGAGGAACCGCAAGATTCTGAAGACGACTGCCCGAGTTCCTATGCTTCAGCCGGGGGATCAGACTGATCAGCGTTGAGTCCCATGGTGGCCTCAGCCCCAGCAGCAGAAGAGGCGGGCTTTGCACTTTGCCGAGCCTCCCTTTCCCTCTGCTCAGCTTCCAACTCCAGTCTTTCAGCTTCCTCTTCGGCTTCCTCAGCCTTAAGAATTTCAGCTTCAGCTGGAGTTGCATACTTCATGTGAGGGTCTTCGGGATTCTGGACCCACTCAGCACATTTAGACCAGTCCAGTTTCGGCTCAGCATGAAGGCAGACTCTTCGGCATACTCGGAATCCGTTTCTGAAACCCATCTCATATTCCTCTTGGGTATAAATACGGACCTTGAGTAAAGCCTCAGCATCAGCCAGCTTCTTCTGGGTCTCCTCCAAGTCTTCCTTGGATTTCTTCAGCTCATCAGCGACTTTGGAGGAGGAACCCTTCAGCTCATTCAGCTCTTGCTGAATTTGGAAAGCCTTTGTCTGAGCTTGGGCCACTTCAACTTTCTGGATCAGCAGTTGATCCTCAGCCTCTTGGAATTTAGCTCTTTGGGCTTCAGCAGCAGCAGCAGCCTCTGAGAGTTGGACGTCTTTGGCCAGGAGCAACTCTTCAGCAGCCATTCGGCTGGCTTCAAGAGCCTCTAGACGCTGCTGTACTTCAGCTTGTGCAGCAGTTCCTTCTTGAATTCGGCTCTCAATAGCAGCCTTGAATTTGGAGACGTCCACTCCCATATGCTCCTGGAGGAATTTTTCCCCTTCCATCAGTGGGGGAAAAACCTCCATCTCCATAGCATCGCAGAAGGTTTTCAGAGCTTCGGCAGCTTTTTTACCGTACTCCTCAACCTCCTGCTGCTTCTCTTCAGCTGCTGCTTGCTTCAGCTTAGCAAGCTTAACTTCCTCTTCAGCCACCTTCCTTTCGTGCACAGCAGCGTCTACCCTATCTTGTAGGGTATCAATCAGCTCTACAGTGAGAGTCTGATTGTGCACGAACTGAAAACAGGAAGACAAAAAAAAAATAAGTAATAAGAAAAAAATAGAGCTGAATTTCGGAGGAAATGAAGGAAAATTACCTGCATCATCAGCAGTTGGTTAGACCTGGCTGGGTCAGGAACTGATCTACTGGATTCGCCCATCCCAGCAGTGGCCTTCAGCGACCAGATCCTTTCCCTGTCTACTTCGGACATGCCAGCAAAATTGCCGAAGTAGGCTGCAGCTCCTTCTCGGTTTTGACCCCATATGAGGTCCCAGATGTGATCTGGGATTGGAATTCGGGGGGCCGAGAAACCCATTTCTCCAGAATGCAGAGTCTGGAAAGAAGGGAAGGACGACGATGGAGCTTGATTAGCCTTGGTTGTCTCAGCATCGTCCTTCTCAGAAGAGTCAAGTACTATGACCTCCTCTTCTTCAGGGGTGAGGACGAAAGCCTCAACCTCTCTTGCGATATCTGCCGTGAAGCCTTCAGCACTTGACATCACGGCATCTTTATTTTCGTGCTCAGCAGCACTCTCCTTGATTTCTTCTTGGACCCCTCCCTTAGGTTCGGGAGTTCTCTGATCCACCTCCATCTCAGGAGGTGGCGGAGGGGTCTTTTGAGGAGATTGGGGTGTTGGCTGGGGAACCCTCGGCGATCCATTGCCTTCCTCAGGTTCCCTTATTGCGACGCCGATGGTCATCGGCCTCTGCTGAAAATCATGAGGGCCGATGATGGCCATCCTTCGGCGCCTTTTCAGAAGGGGCTGCTCGTCCATATCTGAGTCTGAAGACTCTTGTATTTGATCTTCGGGACGAACAGGAGCTTTGCCTTCTCTGTGTCTGTTACTCTCTTCAGACTGTAACAGACAGGGGGGAAGAAGAGTGTGAGTAAAAAAAAAAAAAAAAAAAAAAAAAAAAGAAGTTGTCTGAAAACTCACCGAGGTTTTCAGCAAAGCCTCGTCTTCTTCAGCTGCTCTAGCTGCAGCTTCGGCTTCAGCAGCTCTGGAGGACCCTTCTCCTCCTTCACAAGCCTCAAGTACCCGTGCAACCTCTTCGGCTGTGCGGGCAGCTTCAGCTTCTTCGTTCAGCAGCTGAAACCAAGGGTCTCTCTTCTTCCACCAAGGCTTCTGCCTCTGATACAGAGCAACAGCCTCAATTTGGAAGTGGGAAGAGTCCAGATGAACTTCCCTATGCCTCGGCTCAGTGATAGACGGGGCCCGTTCAGTTACAACTCGCTCTCGGTTAACACCAAGACGAGCGTAGTTAATACCAACGTTGGTCTCGTCCCGCTCTGAAAAAAGGAAAGGGAAAAAGTTTAGCTCAGATATGTTGGCACAGCATAAAAAAGCAAAGCGAGAGAAGAAAAAGAGGTAGTTAAAAGCCTCGGCCCCAGCCGAAGAAGCTTACCATCCTTAAACTTTCGGCTGAGGCCAACAGCTGCTAGCATATTCTCTTGGAAAACGTAATGCGTATCGGGGAGCCAAGTCTCCGGGATATGCTGCATTCGACCACTCCCCCCCGGGTTCGGCAGCTTGCCGAAGATATGTTGCTGATCCAGGTTCGGATCCGCCCCGTTATCTGCGGGGGGACCTAGACTTCCCATTTCGGGATCAGGCTCAGCTAAGTACCGGGGAGCGCTGAAGACGCAAGGGTGGCCCGGATCTATGGGTGCCCTAACCCAAATCCATTGACCTCTCCAGTCCTTGTCTGAAGAGTCATTTGGCCACATGGTCAAGTATTGGGGCCGGGACTCAATCCGATACCACCCAGAACCATGGCTTCCGTGCCCACTCTGAATATTTGGCACTAGCCGATGGAGCTTTCTGAAGCAGTGCAGGTTCGGCACGTATTTGAAGAACTTGCAGACCCATAAGTATGTCATCACCCTTCGGATGCTGGTGGGGGTTAGCTGACATAGGGAAATGTTGTAATGGATCAGCAAGTCTCGGACGAAAACGTCCAAAGGGAACCTCAGCCCATACTGAAGCTGTCTCGTGTACACCCCCACATACCCCGGGGGTGGACGATGGATTCTATCGGATGCTGAGGGCATTCGGCACCAATATCCATCAGCTTCAAAAATGCCGTAGTGCAACTCAATTTGCTCAGCAAATCGATATTGATCGGCGTTCTCTACCCACCATGAGTAGGGGCGGTTCTTTATCATGGCCGAAGCGACTTCGGCATTCTCCCACTCTGAAAACCCAGGGAGGATATCCCAAAGGACAGCGGGAATTTCATCGTCCAGTCCAGAAGCACTCGGCTCATCCGTTCTTTGAGGAGGAGCCGAGGAAAGGGGAGTCGCCCTAATCCCTTCAGCAGGGTCAGACTCCGGCCTTCGACCATTCCAGGTCCCAATCCTATTCCTAGGATCGGGAATCGGCCTTGCTCTTCTTGGAGCACGGGCTCTACCTCTAACTCCTCTTGCCATGGATTATTTCGAAGAGAAAAGTCGAAAGAAAAGGGGAAGGAGTTCGAATTCGAAGAAAAATAAACTGAAATCAAAGGAATTTACCTTAATCTGAAGCGAAAGTTGCCGATTTACGAGTTCGTAGTGGCAAGTCTCAGTTTCTAAGCTCAATGCTCGGGGGAATTTGCGAAGTTTTGATGCGGGTTCTTGGTTTCTCTCTCGAAGAATTCTGGGTTTGTGTTGGTGAATAAGTGAGGAGAATGACGCGCCTCTGTTTATATCTCCAGGTACGGGATACGAAGAGTCTGTGCTTTAATTTCTCTTAAGTACCCACTAAGTAACCATTAAACACATGTCTTGTGATTAAACCGCCCATTATCCGTCCAACTTCCGCAAATCATTAACCGTTGTTATCTCATTAATTACGGTTTAAATTCAAATTTTTTGGATCAATTAAATCATTTACTTCCCTCCTTTTCTGAGTTAAATCAAACCCGACCCGTCATTCTTCCAAATCGGGTCTGGGGGGCAAGTTGTTTGGGTCCAATTTAGTCAAAATTGGGCCTGAGCACTAAATGATCCAATTAAAAGCCCAAGGTCAAGGTTCAACTCTCCAATTGCTCAAAAGTCAAAAGTCAGCCCACAAAGTAAGCCAATTGGGCTAAAGCCCAACCTCTCCAAGTATGATGAGGTATAAAAGCCCTCATATTAACACATTCAGGAGGACATCACATACATTATCTCATACACTGATTATTCCAATTCATATGCTCATTCTTGCATTGAGAAATACTCCACAAAAGCCTCAAGCTACAAACTCTCTTGCATAGTGTCTTCCTTTTTACACATTGTACTGACTTTAGCATCGGAGGGGCCTTCCTCGGAAACACCCCCGAGGCTAGTTTACGTGTGTTCACTGTGCAGGAAACCTTCGGCCCAACACAGCTTGGATCGAATCCAGTCTTCTCCATTTCAGGGACCTTCGGCAAGGTCCCATTGTTTTCAACCGAAACAGTTTTTGTTACAATGCAATCTTAGATCCACTGTTCTTTTCTTATCAACAGCTATCTAGTACCATCAGCAGCTCATTGAGGTGATAAGCATATATTACTGATAATGATGCATATTTTGTGGGTTATATGCGTGTCAATTTCCTTAAGAATACATTCGGTATATATGGTTTCTATTACAATACTCTTTACAAGGTAGTCTCGAGCAATCGTATGGGGCCGTAGTGGCCTTAAATTAATTAAAGAAGATGTGTACATAAATGACTAAATTGATGATTTATAGTTGAAAGTGCATGGTTTCAACCACTCTAATGGTTAATGTGTTCGTTATAGGGTCAATGGAAAGCATACCAAGATTACCAACATCTTTCATTTCCAAATTAAAGATTATCTACGCTTTTGGATCAATATCAAAAAATTTATATAGCTGATCACACCGTTTACATTTTTTGTTAATCTTGTCTCTACGTGAGGATGATAAATTAACGCGTGTCATCTACTGTATTACAATATCATAATAATTAACTTGTCAATTCATGGTGATTTTCTATGTCCTTGATTGATCTTAAGCGGTGATGTTTTTCTTCGGGAGTGTATAACAACAAAATAGTTAATCATTAATAATCTAAACAAAGATAAAATGATTTTTGTAAAAAAAAAACTCGTCAAAAACATAATCACGTGTCAAAAGTTCAAATTTTATTTATATGGAAGTCAGGAAAGAAGGAAGTTTGGACTTTGAAGCAATTAGAATTTTCCATTTTGTAAGTGAGAGGGATCAAAGACGAATATATTAAGACTAGAATAGCCCGGTCTACAATAACTTATTGTAGACCCAACCTTCTAGTATACCATACAAATTATATCGTACGAAATGTGATTATATTATTGCAAAAGTGATCATATCATCTTGAAACTATTATGTAAATGTATCAATCAAAAAGTGAATTTATCATTATAAAAAGTATCAAATAGTAAATTAAATTTTATCATCCTAAA